>NC_091746.1:43683964-43983964 GCF_043380555.1 Nothobranchius furzeri | reverse complement strand
AGTGTCTCATAAATCAAAGTCTTCCCTTGAGCAATTTCAGGGGTAACTGATACAACAAAGGATCGCACCATCTGAACCATAGGAAACACTTGGAATCCCCAGAAGCCACATGACACATTAAGACAGTTACTTTAGTAAGTCTTAATGTGTCATGTTGGCTCACTTGGCTGTGTGTCATTTCATATCGTTTGGAAAACAGATGGATTTACTAAATCTGGAAACCATTCACATCAGGAAGTACATTTTAAACAGACAAACATGCGACGTGTTTGAGAGACATCAGAGCATGAACCCATTAAACCTAACATCTGAGAAAGAGCCGGGATTTGACACATGGGAATTATTTGGCAACCACCATATGATTCATCTTTATGAAAATAATAATAATGATTTATATTTGCTAGTTTTATACTTCGGATAGTGCAAAGTTTGCACTTTTGTCATATTTGGAATTGTTGCTTATAATTTAAATTTCCTTTAACTTTGTCTACTGATTTGGCAACAAAGCCACCTCTTTTGGATTTAACTGCACATTTAAGATTGAGTCTTTAGCCTGGTGCATTGTACAACCAGTAGGCTTTGATCACTGGACCTCAGGGACCTGCTGGGGGTATAGGGACTAAGAAGATCACCAATGTAAGACGGTGCTTGTCCATGTAAGGCCCTATAGACCAGAACCAGGATTTTGAAATTAAGAAGCGGGGTGATGTGGGTGTGTTTGGAGGATTTGGTCAGAAGCCGAGCACAGGCATTCTGAACCACCTGTAGAAGGTTCAGGGAGGTTTTGCTCAGAAACGTGAAAAGAGAGTTACAGTAGTCTAAGCGTGAGGAGATGAAGGTGTGGACAACTGTCACAAGTTCAGAGCGAGACAGAATGGGACTCAGCTTAACACTGTTCCTGAGATGGAAGAAGGAAGAGCAAACAAGAGAACTGACATGAGAATCCAGGGTGAGAGCTGGGTCAAAGGTCACGCCAAGATTCCTGACGGAAGGTTTGATGTGAGAAGCAAGCTAACCAAGAGAGTCTCTGACTTTGGGAACCAGCTTGTCTGGGGCACAGATGAGGATATCAGTCGTATCTTCATTCAGCTGTAGAAAGCTCTCGGCCATCCAGGTTTTGAGAGTCTAAGCAGGTGTGTAACAGAAGCAGCTTTGACATCTCATGGGGCTTAAAGGAGATGTACAGTTGGATGTCATCTGCATAAAGATGGTAGGAGATTCCTTTGAAGGAGCTCAGGATTTGCTGAAGAGGGAGCAGATAGAGGAGGAAGAGCAGAGGCCCCAGCACAGAACCTTGTGGGACACCATGGGTAAGGGAGGTGGTGGAGGACCTAAACTTGGAGACGACCACAGAAAAGGAGCGCTCAGAAAGATAAGAGGAGAACCACTCCAGAGCAGTTCCTGATAGGCCTACCCAGTCTCTCAGCCTCTCCAGTAGCAGGTGATGGTCAACAGTGTCAAAGGCTGCAGTCAGGTCCAGCAGGACCAGAACAGAACAGTCCCCTGCATCACTGTGAGTCAGAAGGTCATTAGAGACCCTAAGAAGAGCTGTTTCAGTAGAATGAGCTCTATAACAAGCTGACTGGAAGCTATCATAGATGTTATATTCATCAAGAGCAGCTGTGAGTTGTTTAGACACAACCTTTTCCAAAATCTTGGAGATGAACGGAAGTTTAGAGATGGGTCTGAAGCTGCTATGGAGAGAGGCGTTAAGACTCTTTTTTTTTAAGAAGCGGGTGGGTTACTGCGTTCTTAAAGTAAGCAGGGACCTGACCAGAGACCAAAGAAGCATTAATAATGGAGAGCACGCTGGGACCGATGGACTGAAAAGAACTTTTAAACAAAGATGAGGGTAAGATGTCGAGGGGGCATGCAGAGGTCTTCATAGAGTTAACTAGTTTGGTTAACTCAGGCAAAGAAACAGGAGCAAAGCTATCTAGGATGGTGGGCCTGGTTGGAGTCGGGAGAGGCAGTGATAAGGCTGAAGGAGAGATGCTAGATCTAACCTTATTGACTTTGTCCACAAAGAAAGACAGAAAGTTCTCACAGTCTGCAACAGAGTGGATGGAAGCTGCAGGAGAGGCAGGAGAGACAATACTGCTGATGGTGTTAAACAGCACCTTGGGGTTCCCTTTGCTCTGGGACACCAGGTTGGAAAAATAGGAAACCCTAGCATCTCTGACTGCAGAGTTAAAGGATGTCAGAAGATCCTTTAGGTGCAGCAGATGGACGTGGAGATGGGTTTTCTTCCACAAACGCTCAATTTTTCTGCATTGGCACTTCAGGCTGCAAAGGCTGTCATTAAACCTGGGAGTAGGGTTCACTGCAGGAACTGAACTGGTTCTGACAGGACAGATGTTTTCCAATGGAGAGGCAGTGCTCGTTAAACTGAGAAGTTAAGGAATCTGGGTCGTTTTCAGAAGAACAGGGTGGATCAAAAGCAGCAGAAAAATTGCTAGCTGTGCTCTCATTAAGAAAACGAGAACTAACCACACGGCGAGCAGGAGGTGGGGACGCAGAAACGGACAAGTTAAAGAAAATGCAATGCTGATCTGAAATATAAACGTCCTCAGGACAAACACTGTCAGCATTTAGACTCAGGGTAAAAACAAGGTCTAGAGTGTGCCCCCTGGTGTGTGTGGGGCCAGAAACATGCTGGGTAAAACTGAAGGAGTGCATATGGCTGGGGAAATTCATGGCAAAGTGATCAGAGGGATCATCAACATGGATGTTAAAGTCACCAACAATCACCAGTCTGGACAGTTGCACAGTGGAGGATAGAAAGTCACTAAGCTCCTGAAGGAAAGAACTGTTTGGACCAGGTGGACGATAAACCACAGCACAGTAGAACGGGTCCTTACGCCCGACTTTATTCAGCTGCAGTTCAAAGGAAACAAAGTGACCAGAGGTTGTAGAGCTACATGGAAGATGGTCTCTGAAAACAACAGCTAGGCCTCCACCACGACCAGAACCCTGGGGCTGGCTAAGAAAATAATAACCACTCGGGCAGAGTTCAATCAGACCAGAATAATGAGATGTTTGCTGCCAAACTTCAGTCAGAAACAGAAAATCCTGGTTTTTAGAGAGAATTAGATCATTGAGCAGGAAGGACTTATTGTTAACAGAGCGGGTATTTAATAGAACCATGCTGAGTGAGGTGGAGGAATCAGAAACTACAGAAACAGCTGGAGTTAGTGGACGTAAATTAGCAGGGTTAGATCCATGGTGTTTATAAAAACCACTTATGGAGGGAACAGGAGGAGAAACCACTGAGGAATGAGGATAAACCGACCTTAAAAAATTCGGACAGAGAAACCGCACCGCAACGCGGCCTGGCGGGAATGCGGAAGTGGCGCTCAAGTTGCCAAAGGACAAGAAGCTAGAAGATCACGCCAATGTTTACTAGATGAACCACACTTTAAGAGAAGTCTTATTCTCACCTGGATTCCTGCTCGTTTACATTTTTTCGTCCGACGTTTTCCCGTGACCGGAAAAACACAGCTGGAGGCGCCCTGGTTGTAATCGTCATTTGGCTCTGGGCCAGTGCGCCACTCAGATAAACAAACAGGGAGGTGCGTCCTCGGTGCATCTTGGGTGATTGTGAATGAACAGCAGGACAAAAAAGTCTGGCGATCATAGGAGATGGTAGCAGGGACACTACTGAAGAGGATCACAGACAGGAGCAAGGTGAAAAAGAGGAGGTTAGTGGAGAAAAGTTTGAAAAAGTGGCCGGTGACTGCGGCTATGACAATTAAGATAACAAAATTAAATAATTTTAAAACCAATTTGATGACGAACCAGAAGTCAGTGAAGTGAAGCGGATTGTAGTGTTCAGGTGCTGTACTTTCCGGATCTGCTTGGGTGCTTCAGCCTGCCAATGATGTCATCATACTACAGTAATACCGCTCAGCCAAAATAATTGCATCTCTTTTTCAGTTCTGGTCTTCACATATGTTTTGGAAATCTTTCAGCAGTTTTGTTATGAAATTAGTGTTTTGTTATTAATTTAGAGTTTTATTCTGTCTAAACATTTTTGAACGTGGTATTGTAACTTCCGTAAATTGTCGGTCCAGCCAATCATCTAATGTGACGTTATCGACAGGTGCAGGACCCCAAGTAAAGCTGCCAATATTTTTCAACAACTGGACATAATTTCATTATTTTCCAACAACATTTTGGTGGATATTTCCAGAGATTAAAGGTAAAAACTACTGATTGTCTCTTTGAGTGGAATTTTTTATCGCAACAACCAACAAATTTTACAGGGAAATCATGAATATTAATAAGGCTGCCCGAATGTTTGCAACCCACTGTATCGATAAACTACTGAATGTATTTAATGAAATTCAAAGAATGTAATCAAATAAATGTATATAGCCTACATGATAAATATGAATACATTTACAGCTAATGAATGTTTGAGGGAAAACCGATTCGAGATGACCACCACCACTGGTCAATTACCATTAGCAAAAGTGAAAAATGCATGCCATCCATCCATCTATCCATTTTCATCCGCTTATCCGTAGTTGGGTCGCGGGGACAGTAGCCTAAGGCGAGAGGCCCAGACTTCCCTCTCCCCAGCTACTTGGGCCAGCTCCTCTGGGGGAATCCCAAGGCGTTCCCTGGCCAGGTGAGAGACAAAATCCCTCCACCGTGTCCTGGGTCTACCTGTAGGTCTCCTCCCGGTTGGACGTGCCCGGAAAACCTCACCAGGGAAGCGTCTAGGAGGCATCCTGACCAGATGCCTGAGCCACCTCAACTGGCTCCTCTTGATGTGAAGGAACAGGAGAAAAATGTATGCACTTGTTGCTAAAAGGTGTGAGCTAAGAGTGCTGACTCATGGTGTGAGCTATTTGTTTTAAACTTTGCCATTAATTCGAAACATTTCCTGTTGGAGTTCACGCTATTTACCTGCAAAATATCTCATAAGCCACTGAACATGTTTTAATGGGCTTTCATGAAATAAAATCATTATGTTTGCATTTACAACTGATTTACTTTTTGGAGTTCGTCCAGTCCAAGATGGCCACCACTGCCTACAAAAATAAAATAAAACAAAAAACAGCAATGGCAAAGTGCAGTAATGGCTGTAACTCAGCTAGCTACAGATATTGAGCTGAATTGTAATGTCATCTTAAGTAAGAGACTTATCTGACATATAGCCTGAGTGCGACACTTTGCTCAAAACTTTGCCGTTTACGTCAACTCTGAAGTAAACACAAAAATAACTTTACAGACACTGAGCAAAATATTAACTTTAGAGTGACTGAGAGATAAGATGATCTCAGTTTAAAATATTGATTCTTTCGAGCACTTACAGGACCTTGTTGTTGTTTCAGCTTCCATTTGATTTACCTTTTAACCTATTATATCTCTGAGAAGAGAAGCATACAGTGATGCACTGTGTTTTTATCCACTGCTCTGTACAAAGGTGCTGGGAAACAGGACTCAACTAAACCTCATTCTGTTGAAAAATATCTGAAGCTGCTAAATCATTTTAATTTTCACAGCCTCCCTGTAGCTTGGCATCACACAAGTCAGTCAAATGTGGTAGGAACTAAGAACAGTTTCACAGAGAGAATCATCATTACTTGTTGGTCACAGGCTGAAAATAAACATTGTCCTTGGAGTAAGCCTGGAGAGTTGATATCCAAACATATAAAAGCTGAACTCAATTTGCGTAAGCTGATATTGTGCTTGAAAATATCAAAGCAAAAGCATGTTTTCTGCATGATAATGATAATGCACAACAAGCAGCATCCTAAGTAGTATTTGCTGAATTTGAGTGTCAAATAAAATATGCATTTCAAACATCTTGGTAAAGGAAGGAAATGCAATTTAGACTTAAGGATTAAAAGCCTATAAATGTTCCCCAACTTGGACTTTGAAATGAATTTCATTAACATTTTGGTATTGTATAATTGACTGCAACCACTTCCTACAGTCAAGATGGTCTGGTCTGTGAAAACATCAATACACAAGTTTTAATGAGCATTGCTGTTCCCTTTAGTCAGAGTGGTCTGACTGTATTTTCTTCTGCAATGTGCATCGATTTAAACTCAATCTATTCCTAATCCACAAATCTGTGAAAATGAATCCTAAAATCTAGGGAAGATTTGGAAGTATAAGAGGCAATGCAAATGAAACGTTTATTGCCTGGTGAAATTATTTCAAATTGGAACACCTTACAGAAGGAGTGATTGAGAAAGTAGGAATGAAAAGAGAGAGGAAATAAAGTAGAGGGATAAGTGACAGTGCTTGTAAGACAGATGGGTGAGAAAACTAAGGGCATTGGAAAATTGGAAAGTGCAGCAAAAGGAATTCAAGAGGTAGGAAAGAGAATTGATTTGAAGACTAGAGAAAAGAGAAAGGACAACGTGCTGTGATTGAGGAATTGAACCTCATTCAGCGCCTCAAATTGAGGGACAATGTGTTGCTGTGTGGATTAGAGGGTCTGTGAAAACCAACTAAGCTTGTAATAGCTGGTAGTTCTGGTCATATTCTTTCCCTTCTCGTTCTCCCTCCTAACGAATTATTGTCCTCCCTTTCTTCTTTTCCCTACATAGTGACCAGCGAGCAGCCCTGCTGAGAGGAGTTTCAGCATCAATAATAATGTGGGAGGAAAAGTGAGTTCGAGCAAGGGGAGAATGAAATATCACTCTCCCTCCTCATGACTAAGGGGAGTTCAGAGAAGTTAGGAACTTCAGTGGCTGTGCATGCACACGCATACTTAAAAAGCCTGATGCAGCCTATTTAAAGTGCATGACATGTACAGTTTATCAATACAAATAATTGTTAGGAAGAAGCTCAGAGTGAGTGGGAACATTGCTTTAGAATGAACAAGATTAACCGAAAAAATAATGGAAAAAGAACAAAAATGGAGAAAAGGAACAGGAGATTAAGGGAATGTGTTGGTATTGTGGCCAGGGTGGCACCAAGTGGTCAATAATGGACAGTTATTATTAATAATTAACACTCTGGAGGCAGGCGTTGCAGATTTACAACGTTAAAACCTACCTACCTGGTTACTCCACATACGTATTTCATGAGCATTTTTAACTCAGAAGTACCCCTGAAGGTCTTAGTTGTTCAGCCTTTTATCAAAACTTATTTTAAGCCTGAGAGGGTTAAAAACATTTTCAGTGTTCATTTATTTTAGAACTAAAAGTATCACTATAACAAAAAATTATTAAAATGAACAAAAAAAACAAAATAATCTACTCTAACTTGCTCAAGGATTTGCCTATGGATGGACATGAGGGAAAAGTACTTATGGACATATAGGAATTCCCTTGTCCTTAACATTTTATATATATGAAAGTTTCAATAAATCTTAGTGATGGCAAGAAGGGCTTAAAGAACCCATCCTGAGGCCATTGTCACGCCTCCGCATATCCTGGCGTTTCTGCAGTGGCCCTTGGAGGACACCACCACGTTTGCCGCCCTGGTCTGGGGTCTTCTCCTGTGGTTGGTCACACGGATCTGCTGAAGACGTGGTCTTTGACTGAGGGTCCCAGTTCACTGCCAGATTTTGGAAGGCTTTCTGCTATCTCATCTGAATACCTCAAGACCAATGGACAGATGGAATGCTGCAACCAGCAGGTTGGAACGTACCACCGGTGCTTTATCTCCATACAAATGTCCTCCTGGCCAAAGACCCCCCCCCCCCCCCCCCCCCCCCCCCCGGAGGAGCTGTCCATCAAACTTTAGACCTCCTCTTCTGGCCGTTTGAAGAATGCTGTGGATACCATCACCCATCTTTGCACACCAGAACCTGAGGTAGAGGTGCCATATGCGCAGCAATTTTTTCACTAAGGTGGCTTGGATTCAGGCTAGGGCGTCCATCGCGTGGGCCAACATGGAATCAGACTAACTGAGTAAACCCTAGCGGACAAAAACACAATTTCTCTAAACTATCAACAATAATACAATCATTATTTATGACATGTACCATTGTAATTTCAGTTCAAAGTAGGTAGAAAACCCTTTCAACAAATAATTTATGGATAGTGCTCTGTATTATCGCACTCTGGTCAGTGTTGATTGAATATGTCTCAACATGTTTGCTAATAACTACCATTGCTCAGTTAGAAATAATTTGTTTATATTTTCTGTAAAA
This sequence comes from Nothobranchius furzeri, assembly GCF_043380555.1. NCBI lineage: Eukaryota > Metazoa > Chordata > Actinopteri > Cyprinodontiformes > Nothobranchiidae > Nothobranchius > Nothobranchius furzeri. The sequence goes on along the minus strand of NC_091746.1, from coordinate 43,975,842 downwards.
CACCTCTCAAGGGAGAATGGGGGTTGTGTTTTAAGGTGAAGCAGAGTTAAGCAGTATTATGCATGCAGGCTTGACCTATACCTTGTTGGCATGCTAATTTCAACAGATACCCCTGCAACACTTAAACATCTTTGACATAATGTAGCTGTTATCGTTTTCAAATCAGGTCTTATCTACATAGGTCAGGTGTCCTTGAGGGGTATAAAGAAAAAAATAATAATTTTTTGCTGCTGGTGGTAGTTTGCCATGATTCTAAATTCTTGCAACTCCAAGGGAATTAAAATTACTGCAGTAAAATGAATCCAAACACATGATGTACTGCTGAAAACTCATATTATTTTTTAAAGATAGCTTTGATATTGATCATGTTGATTTTTGATCAGCAAAATGTGGGAAATCACTAACCAGCAGCAAAAACACAAGTAAGACCAGAGACAAATAAAACACCACATATTTTAAGTACATAAATTGCTGCTTTTAACAAATTAAATGAAGACAGCTGCACAGATTTCTAAGCCACATGAGTCAATCTGGTTTGATTAATGTTTACATTCCCAGCTGTATGGGCTTCAATATAAAATCCCCTGAAAGTCTTGAAAGCATTCGACTGTAGTTGTTTTTAAAGTGGATGTTATTTAAACATTACTTATCCAAAGGTGATCTGGGAATTGGTAGAAAAGTTGTTCCTGTTTTTGCGTCTTCTTTTGTTGCTTGTATGCAAGGAGAATCCTCCTAAAGTCTTTCTTCTTCATTTGATTTCATCTCAAAACAAATGTTTTTCAGCACTGAGGGACAGATTTAATAATGGTTGTTGCCTTGCACAGACCCTGTTTGGGCTCATTTGTTACCTTTTGGAGTGCTGCTTTGGGAGTGCGTAATCTTAGGAAGAGAGACATATTTGTCATGTTTGCTGTGATTGTTCCAGAAATCCACTCAGAAAGACTCGCCGCAAAATATAAATCAGTGTCAGGCAAAATCTTAGAAAGTGTCTTCACTGGTGTAATCCTTTTTCATGTGGAAGATCAACATGAAGGCTATGAAAGGGCTGCAATGGATGAAAAAAAACATACAATTCCTGTTGAAATAAATTTGACTATTAACTTTTATTAATGTTTCAGGACGAATCTGTTTCTGTGAAGATTAACACTTATTAATTATACATTGTTGGAAAAATTCTCTTGAGATAACATTCAGCCTTGATTGCTTCAAGGTTTAAAATTTGCACATCCACTTGGCCTTCTCTATGTTTGTGTAATTCACAGTACTTCCATAATCTGGGGGGCTATTACATTTTTTTATTTGACTAATCTGTGATTCTCTTCTATTATGAACCGATTAAAACAATTTGCACTGCAAAAAATAATTTTCTTCTTTTCTCTTTTCCACCTATTGGCAGAGGATCTTTTGAAGTCTGTGTCAGGATATTGGGATTTAGCTGTTTATCACTCTTTCATATTTTAGTTATCTGGGTCCCCAATTGTTTATTTAGTACTTTGTATTTTATTTGTTTGTTCAGCCTTTGCTGGTATTTTATATTAATTTATGGAGCACCTCTTAAGTTTTTTATTAACCTGTGATCTCTGCCTAATCAGCCCAGCTACACTCACTCTGTGTGATTACATGCACATCTAAGTCGAGCTATGGCATTGATAGAGCTAATACCTTAACCAGGGTGGAAGCCTTTATCACTGTTGACATGTTCATTAGAAAATAAAATTGTTGAATGAAGTGCATTCCACTCTTTTACAATAGGTGGTGATGTGTGCCCTTTCGTTTTGGTATTCTTCTGGTTAGCCCACAGCATCTCTCATAGTAATCAATCAATGGAAGGAAGGTAGACGTAGTAAAAGCAGGATATGCACAATGGCTGACGACAACAACGTAGCAGTGCAGTACACTTGGTATGTACTGTACTGTTTGATTGTGTTACAATTATTATATTGTGGCAATATTATCAGGAGACCGCTTCCGTGGTCTCATCACTTCCTGAACTGGGAGTTCCCAGACCATCATAGCTCAGCTAAGCTGGGATGTTTACATGCAGAAAAGCGTGGCTTTCTGTCTGCATTATCTGGGTTCCTCAGCTCAATTAGAAGTGGGCCACTTTGGTTCAACTTCAGCCAGACTAAGGTGTATACATGCACTAAGGCAATAATTGGGTTTTCTGACAGCGTAGCACTCTCGCCATCCCAACTATCAAGCAATCCTTAGTTTCTTGTTAGAGGGTTAGGGTTAGGGCTTTCTCTGTCACCTGTTGTAGTCTACTTTCTCATCCAGCTCTTTCGCATTTTGCTTTGTTATACGGATGCTTACTGCTATGTCTGGCTCACTAAAACATTCCCTCACCTAAAGAAATAAACTCTTTACTTCGAACAGCTCTGCATGGTCCTATTAATATGTTGTTGCTGTATGTTGTGACCTGGCTCTCATTTGATTGACTGGCTCTTTTAACTTCCAGCATTAGGTCAGATTATAACCAAAATATTGTAACAATTCATACCCTTTATATACCTCTGTGATGTAATTTTATTGCACCTTGTTGATTGCATGAAGATCTGGATTTCAGACAGCTTCAGTGTGAACATAAAGACGGTTTGTCCCAAACCATCACATATCTAGTTATTATTTAAATCATATGCAAGAATTTTCATTTCATTTCACTCCCTCTCTCTCTCTCTCTCTTGCTCTCTCTCTCTCTCTCTCTCTCTCTCTCTCTCTCTCTCTCTCTCTCTCTCTCTCTCTCTCTCTCTATCTTTCTCTCTCTCTGAAGCTGCACCTTTAAAGAGCAGGTTAACTGGGAAACATTTTTTACTTGATGATCAGTTACCCATAGTTTAAAAGCATACTAAACAACTTTTTCATTTTTTTAAAATGATTTTCTTGAGCCAGTAGGTGCTAAAATGACCCCTTATAGGTTGAATGAAAAGTCTCCAAGCCCCCTCCACCCCTTGAAACCCAAATTTAAAACTCTAGCCTCTCTGGACCACTGCCCTGAAGTCTCACAAAGTCATGAATCTTGCAAGAAGCAGTAACGCTTTACAGCAATCCACGTTCAGATCTCAGAACAGATGAGGTACCTGGTTAGCAGTATTGTAATGTGTTTATCATGGTGGGGAATCAGAAGAAACAAAGAAAACATTTATCTGATGAAGCAAAGAAATTAAAAAGAATGTCCGACTACAATAGTACACAAACAATAGTAAACATCTGGAGGTCTCTGAATTATGAGACTTCACAGACGTGACACCTGCATGTTTTAGATCGTGAACACAGTTGATTTGTTTGATTTGGTGATGAACCACTCCTGTGGAAACTAATGAAGGCAGAGGAGACATCTCAGCAGGTAAACTAAGCTTTTGATACTGTGGGCCATAACATACTTCTGGAAAGACTCACAAACTTGGTGGGATTGACAGGCACAGTGCTTGGCTGGTTCCTATCCTATCTCAAAGACAGGGCTATGTTGTCTCTATTAGGGATTACCAATCAAAGCGGATCCTCATGACATGTGGGGTCCCCCGTGGCTCAATTCTAGGACCACCACTCTTTAATCTCTATATGCTCCTCCTGGGTCAGGTCATACTTAATAACAACATTGCCTATCACAGCAATGCTTATGACACCCAGATCTACCTTGCCTTATTACCTAGTGACTAACGTCCAGGACTCACTCTGTCAGTACCTAGAGCAAGTAAACGATTGGATGCAGTCAAACTTCCTTCAGTTAAACAAAGACAAGACAGAAGTAATTGTCTTTGGCAATATGACGGTTAGGATTAATGTTTTTGCTCAGCTGAACTTCAAGGGAATAAGTCAAAGACCCAGGTTAGAAATCTTGGTGTTATTATTGACTCCAACCTATTGACTCCAACCTGAGCTTCTCTGAACATATTAAGGCTTTAACTAAATCAGCATTTCATCACATTCATCAAATAGCAAGAGTCAGAGGTCTCATGTCCAGACCCGACTTAGAGAAAATCGTTCATTCTTTTATTTCTAGTCTGTTAGACCACTGCAATGGTCTCCTAACTGGTCTTTCCAAAAAAGCTGTGAAGCAACTGCAGCTTGTTCAGAATGCTTCTGCTAGAGTCTTAACAAGAACTAAGAGAATGGAGCACATCACTCCTGTTCTTAGATCTCTACACTGGTTACCAGTAAACTACAGAATAGACTTAAAAGTGCTCCTACTAGTTTATAAATGACACAATAGCATGGGACCAAAATACATGTCTCATTCCTGTTTATACGCTCAATAGGGCTCTGAGATACTTAGGAAACAATCAGCTGGTAGAACCTCGGGTCAGAACAAAGCAAGGTGAAGATGCATTTAGCTACTATGCTGCTCACATGTGGAATCAACTTCCCCATGACCTCAGCTGTGCCCCAACCCTAGTATTGTTTGAAACAAAACTAAAAACCCTAATGTACTCATCAGCCTTTAAATGAATTGTTTCTTATCATGCTTCGTCTCCACTGTAATCTGCGCTGTAACTTTGTCTTCTCCTTTAGCTCTAAACTGTAATTCCATTTCTGTGTATTTTAATCGGTGTTTTTATGTTGTTTTCATATCATGTCCTGATAATTTTAAAGCACATCGAATTGCCTCTGTGTTTGAAATACAGTCTAGGAATAAAGGTGCCATGCCTTGCCTTAAAAAACATGGGTGCACAGCGAGGAGGAGAGTTTTGGTTTGGTTTTTTTGACAGTAATTTCAAACTGACACTAGGAGGTGCTAAAAGCCCAAACTGCAACATTCCATTTTAACATCTTGTGTTAATCTTGAACACACGCTGGACAATGAAACAATGAACCAACCAGACAAAATGGACTAACAGGGTTTAAATACAGGAGGAGCTGGGACCTTGGGTGATTGGGTTAGGGTTAGGGTTAGTGGTCGACGCCGTCTCCAGTCCCGTGGTCGACGCCGTCTCCGGTCCCGTGGTCGACGACGCCGCCTCCAGCCCAGAGGCTGACGCCGTCGCCTCCAGCCCAGAGGTCGACGACGACGCCTCCAGCCCAGAGGCTGACGCCGTCGCCTCCGGCCCAGAGGCCGACTATGCCGCCTCCAGCCCTGAGGTTGTCGCCGCCGCCTCCAGCCCTGAGGTCGTCGCCACCGCCTCCAGGCCAGAAGTCAAAGGTGTGTCCTCCGGCGTCTCTGCCTCATGGTCACCGCCAGTCCTGCCCTCACCAGCCGTGGGCCCCCAATAGCCCGTCGTCGCCTCCTCCTCTGCCACAGACGCAGGCCCCAAGACCCTGTCGTCGCCTCCTCCTCTGCCACAGATGCAGGCCCCCAAGAGCCCGTCGTCACCGCCTCCTCTGCCACAGACGCAGGCCCCCAAGAGCCCATTGTCGCTGCCTCCTCTGCCCCAGGTGCAGGCCCCCAAGAGCCCGTCGTCGCCTCCTCTGCCCCAGGCGCAGGCCCCCGGACTCTACTGGTCCCTGCCGGGGGGTGTAACTGTCACATCCTGTTCTGTCTCCCCATTCTGTTCAGTCCTGTGTCCATGTTAATTGCTCCCACCTGCCTCTCGTCTCCCAATCACCCAAGGTCCCAGCTCCTCCTGTATTTAAACCCTGTTAGTCCATTTTGTCTGGTTGGTTCATTGTTTCATTGTCCAGCGTGTGTTCAAGGTTAAAGACTCTAAACTCATTCTGGTTTATCTGCCTGCCTGCTTCCCTCACCCACATGTGGATCCTTGTATCTGCCTCACTCACCGGCACGTTGTGACAACTACAGTGGACAGGTACTCAAAATTGTTATTTATTTATTGTTTGCTATTAAGCACAGCTGTTGAAGACTTTATTGCATTTGAGCTCCTCCATTTGGATTTCAGTAAATCTAGCCAACATATTTCATGTTCAGAATGCACGCTGTCCACTGAGGTGGACATGTAATAAATTATTTGTAAATTATTAAATGTTACAAAAATATTTGTTGAAATTTGTTTCATTCACACCTAAAGATGAATGAAAAAATTGTTGAAAAAAATCATGGTTGAAGATTTCATAATTCATGCATCAAAGGGTTAAAAGCATATCCCTTGTCACTGTGGCCAAATAGTTTAGTTTTTGTCTCAATGAAAAATGTTCTCCATAGGGCAGTCTCTGCCAGGGCTGCTGCTGATTCAAATTAAGTTTGAAGTTTTCTCTTTTGGAGTAGAAGAGTTTTTCTTTATCATTTCAGTTGACAGCAATAATAATAGGCTTCTGTTTAGACTGGTGTTCCATCAGTTTTCAGTTCATGGTTGGATTGACTCTTGATGGGTCTCATGGTGTCTACTGAACAGCCTGATCTAGTCCTTTTCATTTTAGAGGGACAAATAGGTGTTGGCCAATCCAACTAGTCATGCCAAATAACTTGTATTATTTCTTTTTGCTGTTAATCATGATGATCAACAGGAAGTCCATTAGAAATGGTATTTTCTTCTTCTTCTTCTAGTCTCAGCTTTGGTAAGAAAGGACTTTGTTAATTTATTTTTTCTTAGATTTATTTAATAAATGTATTATCAAATAAGGGGAGTGTCAACCCAGAGTGAACTCTCACACTGTAAATTGCCATAAGTTATTACCATTTCTTTTCTCCATATAAATGTTATTGCCAGTCCTGCAAATTGAGACCCTCCAGCTCATGGTTTAGTGTCCCCTAGAGAGCATTTTATGGACAACTAAATACAGATATCTAAAATATAAATACTCAGACATCAGCTTGTCTTGTGGGTTTACGCAGTTACCACCTGGGCTATTACTGAAGGTACTTTCAAAACTGAAAATATCAGCCACTCATTGTATATCTGACTTGGTCTGACACACACTGTGTGAACCCATCAGCAGCACAGCAGGGCAGCATCTTTCCACCAGAGGGTTTGGGGTGAATTATCAGCTTGAAGGATTGTTTTTCTAACCAAAACATCAGTCTTCTGTTTTATCCTTGATTCAGCTACACAGGCTGAGAAAAGAGCTGCTGAACACATAACATACAGAAAGTATTATACAAAAGAAGTTCTGGGTTTTTGTGTGTGAAAATACATCTATATTTAGGCAGAGTATTGACAAAGTGGGGGCATGACTAGATTGACTGGTATGCTTGGAAGTCTGTGGGAGTGACTGGCAAGCTGTTTGGGGATGACAAGCAGGAGGCCAATTCACTTATAAACTCACATCACACTACTCAGAGCTCCTGCTGTGATATGATACAGCAGAGCTACCTGATATTGAGCCCACAATAAAATTGATTTATATGCATTAAAATGGAAAAAAAACTCAGATTATTGGAAAAAGAGGCACTATGTATATATATATATATATATATATATATATATATATATATATATATATATATATTTGTGTATGTCAGAATTAATCAGATCCTACAGTAATTTGTAAACTGATAGAAAATCCTGCGTGAAAAATGTTAAATATTTAAATATGCACAGAATAAAAGGAATAAAAATGAAAGTTTCAGCAGTGTGATAAGAATACATTGCATTAAAACAATGAATTTTATTTGTAATTGTTTTTTGTGTTTAATTTTCAGTCATTTTCTAACACCCTTTTTCCTAGGAGAGTGATTGATTGGTTGATACTAAAAGCAAAACTAAATGTTTTGGATTTGTCTGATTTGTTTGGATTTATTTTAGGAAAGTCATTATGTTTAATCTGTGAAACAACATTTTAGTTCAAAATCATTTTACTGTTTAATTTTGCTATGATAAAAACTCTAAAATAAATAATAAAATACTTGTGAATTTTCCACTTCAGGAATTAGTTTTAATTTGTTTTGTTGCAGGTTATAATTATTTTCCAACCTATAAGCTCATCCTCCTCTGAACTAGATATTTAGCAGTTTCTTGTTGTAATCAGTGTTATTTTTGAGTCACGCATTAACATCTTTATTTTCCCTTCGTTACAGTGTAAAAAAAATCCAGTTAGTTATGCAATTTTTTACTTATTTTCAAGCTTGTTTCTTTTTCACATGTAAAATATTGATTTTTTGGGAAAAGCTGACTTTGAAAACTAATTAAAACAAAACAAAGAAATTACATTAAATTTTCTCTATTCACTGGTTGCAGTGAAACATCGGCTGTTTTTCAATGTTAAGGCACCTGGCCTATAGGCGATGTCTTGTGAGGCCAGGCGCCTTGCTAAAGAGGACACTGTCCTTCTTTGATCAAAGAAAATGGTTAAATGGAACAAGCTTCCGTGGCAGTCACGTAACGTCATGTGACAAGGGAGATAACGTTAGATTTTATATGTATATGTTTCAATATAAATATATAACAAGACTTTTACTTTTTAAATTGTGTACTGTATATATTGGTTAAATTAAACATGTAAGCAAGTTACTACCCGTTAGCCACCGAAGCTGCAACTACTAAGCAACCAACCATAGATAACTGCTTTGGATCTAACAAAAACATTTCAGACATCAACCCGATAGCTACAATTAGTTGAATTACATTTAAACTGGAAATTTGCCCCTGAAGTAGCTGCCAGCATCTGATCCGCCATCCTTTTGAAAATACTGTGGTGTACTCTGGGAAATTTTTGACCAGGTCCCGGCTACAAGACAACTCCTGTGTATCCTTGCTCACCTAGCTAAACGGCTAACAAACAAAGAACAGACGCCTTGGTTAAACATGAACATTGGAACAAGCCTTGGCAGCTCCTGATGACGTATCTCCTAGGCAACCGGGGCAGGACCAAGACATCAAGGCAAGGTTCCTTGGCATTGAGAAACTCTCATTGTGTGCAGACCTGAATCGTTTGTTGACTTCCTACTGTAGACAAGAATGCACTTTAAAAAGGATGATGTTGTAATAATTGTAAATAAAAATCTAAAGGAATACTACTGTGCATAATGCCATCTCAATATCTGAAAGGAACATAACTGCAAAAGCCACATTGTAAAATGTTTCAATTTCTTTTCTCAAATGTGTTTTTTGATATATGCAAAACAGGGTGTTTGAAGTCAAGTGTGAATAACAGTTTTTCTCTTTGTCTCCTTATTTGCCAAGTATGATTCAGTAAAACCATCAAATGGCAAATGGCCAGTGGCCTCATTTATAAAGCTTGCTTACGCACAAAACGTGGTCAGAAAACTGTGTGAGCAACTTTCCACACAAACTTTGGAATTTATAAAAATAAAACATAGCGGAAAAATGTGTGCAACTTTAAGATGACTGAGGACCTTGCTTATGCATATTTAGTACATGGAGAGCACCTGCAGTGCTGCTGCTGAGAAGGATAAAATTATGAATACCAGCAGCATTATCACTTGTACCGCTTAGTGCGCACATAGTGTTGAGGGTGGGATGTGATCCAGAAACATCTGAGCACATTTCTAGGTAGTATCTGATTTATAAAGCAGAGATTGTGTGAAGCTGTGTGTACTCCATGTTTTATAGGTCACAAACTTACTTGGCGTAAGTACGTTTTTTTTTTTTTTTGTGCTGAGCTTAAGTACGGTTTTAGTAAGGGTTCTGCGTAATGTTTCATAAATGAGACCCCTGTATTTGTATAGCAGTTTCTTATGGTTCTATAACCTCCAAAGGCACTTCACAATACAGTACTTCACCCATTCACATACACATTCACATGCTGGTGGTGATGAGCCACAACTTAGCCACAGAGGTGAGGCCTGCCGAACTCAGACGCCACCAGTCCCTCTGACCACTACCAGCAGGCTAGGTGGGTTAATTGTCTTGTCCAAGGCATTATCTGGTCGGAGCTGGGATCAAACCTGGTACTTCCGATTACTGGACATTCCACTCTACCTCCTGAGCTACTGCTGCCCCTAAAACACAAAGGTTAGAATGCAAAGTTCAGACATATTTCATTATTGATTAATTTGATAAGGTCTCAGAGCATCAGTCATTCCATCAAAGCTGCTAGTGCTTTAAACACAAAGAGCTTTTGGCTTTCTGGTGTAACACAGTGAAATCTACCAGTGACAGCAGGGATCCTGCAAATATTTCAATGTAACTGTTTGGGTATGATTAGACAGTTTAGACAAAACACAACTATAAGAAATAAAATTGAAAGACTTTAAAGTGGCATGCAATTTTATTTTGAAATTTGTTATCAAAGCTTAAAACAATACAACAAGCCTACAAACAGTAGGTGTGACAAGCTTGTAGTACATCTGTAGTACATGACTCATGTTTCATTTGTTCATAATGATAAACAGTCAACCACACAGGTTGCATCTACCTTGCAGTAGTTTAAACAGCATTTTTTTTCTCGTTGGTATTCACTTGCTACTATCGATAAACTCTCTTCTAGGGGAGAAAATTTGTGTTTGATAACAATTTTCATCCTCTCCGGGACTCTAACTGCATTCATTAAAGTAGGCCCTAAAACATGACAGGTTTATTTTGAATCGGAGTCGTGTCTGGAGCGGAGACAGGCAGCCCATTAACAAATTCACCTTCCGGGGAAATGTTCTCTTGCTCAGCAGGGAGAACCTGTCACAGCACAGTTAAAATCCTTTATTCCTTTACAATCTTGGATTCACAGCGGAATGAAACCTTGGAGGGATTGAAGAGCGGTAACATGTAACAGGGATGAACAGGGATTAGGATGCTAAAAGAAAGGTTTTATGTTTGAAATGCAACCCAATAGAAGAAAGACTATGGCAGAAATCACATGGGGGTGGGTGTATATACTTCATTCTCTAACTTTATAGAGACTATGGGATGTCTGGCATGAGCGTCCCCCATTAGTTCCTTTCCACAGGTGCCCTTTGAGATCATTTTTGAAGACGTACTATGTAGATACAAACAAAAATGTGTTTTCAAGCACATCTTTAAAAGACATAGAGAATCAGTATTTTGAAAATCTGGGTAAAGAGGGTTTTCAACGTGAAATACAGATGTTCCATCTTCCATGGTGGTCAGGCAGGCAGATGAAACAGGATGACCTGAGAAACTACAACTGTACTAGACTATGATTGGTTTTAAAAGTGATAAGCAGATTTTTTAAGTGAATATGATAAATAATGGGAAGCTAATGAAGTTCTCATAGAGCAAGAAGAATTTGGTTGGAAGAATTTCTGGTGATAATAGCATTTTAGCCGGGAAGACAGACTGTAGCAGTAGCAAATGATATTGCTCTGTGGGTTAGTATAATCACCCTCAGCTGGTTTCCCAAACAGTCTTGTGTCTTGCCAATCACAGTGTTTTGTGTTTGTTGGGCTTAGTACCGGAGTTGTAATGGAAAAACAAACCTACAAAGATGGTGTCTGCCAAGGAACAATGTTAATTTAAAATGGTTTTGGGATCAACTTTGGACAACTTTGGACCGCAGCTGCAGTCAGCAACAAGACGGCACCTGTGCTTGGCTTAGCCGCAGCCACCGGCCACTTTTTCAAACTTTTCTCCACTAACCTCCTCTTTTCCACCTTGCTCCTGTCTGCGATCCTCTTCAGGTAGTGTCCCTGCTACCATCTCCTATGATCGCCAGGCTCTTTTGTCATTCCATTCGTTAATGATCGCCCAAGATGCACCGAGGACGTACCATCCTGTTTGTTTACCTGAGTGGCGCACTGGCCCGGAGCCAAACTACGGTCCCGAGCTGCGCCGTCCCGGGAAAAGGTCGGAGGAAAAGAGGTAAATGAGCAGGAATCCAGGTGAGAATAAGACTTCTCTTAATGCGTGGTTTATCTAGTAAACATCGGCGCGATCTTCTAGCTTCTTGTCCTTTGTTTGGTGACCTGAGCGCCACTTCCGCATTCCCGCCAGGCCGCGTTGCAGCGCAGTTCATCCGTCCAAGTTGTTTAAGGTCGGTTTATCCTCATTCCTCAGTGGTTTCTCCTCCTGTTCCCTCCATAAGTGGTTTTTATAAACACCGTGGACCTAACCCTGCTAATTTACGTCCACTAACTCCAGCTGTTTCTGTAGTTTCTGATTCCTCCACCTCACTCAGCATGGCTCTATTAAATACCCGCTCTGTTAATAAGTGCTTCCAGCTCAATGATCTAATTCTCTCTAAAAACCTGGATTTTGTGTTTCTGACTGAAGTTTGGCAGCAAACATCTGATTATTCTGGTCTGATTGAACTCTGCCCAAGTGGTTATTCTATTCTTAGCCAGCCCTGGGGTTCTGGTCGAGGTGGAGGCCTAGCTGTTGTTTTCAGAGACCATCTTCCATGTAGCTCTACAACCTCTGGTCACTTTGCTTCCTTTGAACTGCAGCTGATTAAATTTGGGCGTAAGGACCCGTTCTACTGTGCTGTGGTCTATCGTCCACCTGGTCTTAACAGTTCGTTCCTTCAGGAATTTAGTGACTTTCTATCCTCCACTGTGAAGCTGTCCAGACTAGTGATTGTGGGTGACTTTAACATCCACGTTTATTATCTCTCTGATCACTTTGCCATGAATTTCCCCAGCCATATGGACTCCTTCAGCTTTACCCAGCATGTTTCTGGCCCCACACACACCAGGGGGCACACTCTGGACCTTGTTTTTACCCCGAGTCTAAATGCTGACTGTTTGTCCTGAGGATGTTTATATTTCAGATCACCATTTCATTTTCTTTAACTTGTCAGTTTCTGCGTCCCCACCTCCTGCTTGCCGTATGGTTAGTTCTCGTTTTCTTAGAGAGCACAGCTAGCAATTTTTCTGCTGCTTTTGATCCACCCTGTTCTTCTGAAAACGACCCAGATTCCTTAACTTCTCAGTTTAACGAGCACTGCCTCTCCATTATGGACAACATCTGTCCTGTCAGAACCAGATCAGTTCCTGCAGTGAACCCTACTCCCTGGTTTAATGACAGCCTTCGCAGCCTGAAGCACCAATGCAGAAAAATTGAGCGTTTGTGGAAGAAAACTCATCTCCATGTCCATCTGCTGCACCTAAAAGATCTTCTGACATCCTTTAACTCTGCAGTCAGAGATGCAAGGGTTTCTTATTTCTCCAACCTGGTATCCCAGGGCAAAGGGAACACCAAGGTGCTGTTTAACACCATCAGCAGCATCGTCTCTCCTGCCTCTCCTACAGCCTCCATCCACTCTGTTGCAGACTGTGAGAACTTTCTGTCTTTCTTTGTGGACAAAGTCAGTAAGGTTAGATCTAGCATCTCTCCTTCAGCCTTATCGCTGCCTCTCCCGACTCCATCCAGGCCCATCATCCTAGATAGCTTTGCTCCTGTTTCTTTGTCTGAGTTAACCAAACTAGTTAACTCTATGAAGACCTCTGCATGCCCCCTCGACATCTTACCCTCATCTTTGTTTAAAAGTGCTTTTCAGTCCATCGGTCCCAGCGTGCTCTCTATAATTAATGCTTCTCTGGTCTCTGGTCAGGTCCCTGCTTACTTTAAGAATGTTGCAATCCACCTGCTTCTTAAAAAAACGAGTCTCGACCCCTCTCTCTATAGCAGCTTCAGACCCATCTCTAAACTTCTGTTCATCTCCAAGATCTTGGAAAAGGTTGTGGCTAAACAACTCAAAGCTGCTCTTGATGAACATAACATCTATGATAGCTTCCAGTCAGGTTTTCATAGAGCTCATTCTACTGAAACAGCTCTTCTTAGGGTCTCTAATGACCTTCTGACTCACAGGGATGCAGGGGACTGTTCTGTTCTGGTCCTGCTGGACCTGACTGCAGCCTTTGACACTGTTGACCATCACCTGCTACTGGAGAGGTTCAGAGACTGGGTAGGCCTATCAGGATCTGCTCAGGAGTGGTTCTCCTCTTATCTTTCTGAGCGCTCCTTTTCTGTGGCCGTCTCCAAGTTTAGGTCCTCGACCACCTCTCTTACCCATGGTGTCCCACAAGGTTCTGTGCTGGGGCCTATGATCTTCCTCCTCTATCTGATTCCTTTTCAGCACATCCTGAGCTCCTGCAAAGGAATCTCCTACCATCTTTATGCAGATGACATCCAACTGTACATCTCCTTTAAGCCCCATGAGATGTCTAAGCTGCAGCTGTTACACACCTGCTTAGACTCCATCAAAACCTGGATGGCCGGGAGCTTTCTTCAGCTGAATGAAGATAAGACTGAGATACTCATCTGTGCCCCAGACAAGCTGGTTCCTAAAGTCAGAGACTCTCTTGGTCAGCTTGCTTCTCACATCAAACCTTCTGTCAGGAAACTTGGCGTGACCTTTGACCCAACTCTCACCCTGGATTCTCATGTCAGTTCTTTTGTTCGCTCTTCCTTCTTCCATCTCAGGAACATTGCTGAGTCCCACTCTGTCCCGCTCTGAACTTGAGACAGTTATCCACACCTTCATCTCCTCACGCTTAGACTACTGTAACTCTCTTTTCACGTGTCTGAGCAAAACCTCCCTGAACCGTCTACAGGTGGTTCAGAATGCCTGTGCTCGGCTTCTGACCAAGTCCTCCAAACACACCCACATCACCCCGCTTCTCCTCCAGCTTCACTGGCTGCCAGTCAACTTCAGGGTTCATTTCAAAATCCTGGTTCTGGTCTATAGGGCCTTACATGGACAAGCACCATCTTACATGGGTGATATTCTTAGTCACTACACCCCCAGCAGGTCCCTGAGGTCCAGTGATCAAAGCCTACTGGTTGTGCAACGCACCAGGCTAAAGACCAAAGGTGACAGATCATTTGCTGCTGTGGCCCCAAAATTCTGGAAAAACCATCATTTCAAAAATGCATTTTGTGTTTACTTGTGTTATCTTTGACTAATGGTTAAATGTGTTTGATGAGAAACCTTTTGTGTGAAAAACATACAAAAGAATAAGAAATCAGGAAGGGGGCAAATAGTTTTTCACACCACTGTACATATATATATATATATATATATATATATATATATATATATATATATATATATATATATATATATATATATATATATATATATATATAAATATATATATCACATTGAACATAACATAAGCTGTTAAGTTGTGTACGTTTTCGGTTTGAAAGCAGGGAATGGATTTAGACACACTGGCTGGAATCATAGATAGACGACACATTAAATTTTGTATATTAATGTATAAGAAGTGTTTCCTCCCCTCAACAAACGTTTACCTGATAACCAGTCGGGTACAGGTGTAGTGGTGCCTCTTCATTCGTCAAGGGGTAAACAACCAGTGGAAAGGCATTAGTATATGGTAAATATTTGTTTCATCCAGACATTAGCCTTGCTTTACTCTCAACATCGAGAAATAAAATGTGGTTTAAAATATAAAACACCAACCAACAACTACTGCCTAGCAGAGAAAACTGGACAAGAAGCAACTGATCATGCAATCCTCCTTGCTTTGGTGCTGGAAACTGTATGCACTCTAAATTACAAGATTAAAATGAAATTTACACCCATGCAAGACTTTTCTGACTGCTAGTAGGACGAAGTTTAGAAAGAAACGCATCAAATTATTTAATTGCCTAAAAGCTTCAATAAGTATGAACCGTGCTACGGGAAACAACTCTGCCTGAGGTTACCTATTTAGTAAAACTAACTTTAGCTGAAATGACACGGAATGCTGCATAAACCTAACAGTAAATTCAGCATGACATCCTCACGACTCATTTGCATAGACAGCTATTAAAGAATTGATTTAATTTGCACTGTGGAATAGCTTCGACCACAACAAGCACTAGAACAATGCTCTTCAGTCACAAAGGCATGAGTGTGTGAAATGTCTCATTTAAATTTTTAATTTTGATATTTTCATGAGGCACCTCAAGTTAGCATGGACCTGATTGGTGCTGAAAATGTATCACAACCAAACCTGTCAGGTTATCATCCAAAGCTCAGCCTGTGAAGTATTAAGTATAACGAAGTAAACAGGAGAGGCATTTCATTTGTGTCATTGATTTATCTTCCACAAACAGATTAGACCCTCTTACTCCATCTAAATGGATATACTGGGTCAGACTTGTGCCCAGGCCTTGTTAGCCAAGTCTGCTGGAAATTAACCAGTTAGTAAAACAGAATTACTTTTTCTGTACAGTATTTGTTGGATGTCTGTAATATTTCCCATCCAATGAGTGTGGTGTTGTATGGATTTTGATGGTTAGCTCAACATGGGATGGATTCAGCAGTTACAGAGTGAGAGGAGTGGGACACCCTGAATGTGTCTCCAGTCTATCACAGGACCACTTTTGGGCAAACGAGACAGACAACCAGACACACACTTAAGGTTAATTTAGGGTCACCATTTAACCTAACATGCATTGTTTTGCTTGTGAGTGGAAACTGGAGTACCTGGAGTCTGCTTCCTTTATTTTTTAAAGCAAACTGTTTGATGTTTGCTTTGTTTTATTAACTTCTTCTGGGACTGTTTTGGTGCTGAAGTAAAAAAAGTAATCTGCTAAAATATTTCATTTCTAAAAAGAGAACAAGATAAGTAAAAAGTGTGAACTTCACACACAATTGATGAAGCGTTCAGGAGTCTCCAGACTAACAAAAACAAACTGACACTTTTTTTTTCCATTATGTAACAGAAACTTATTTTGTCCAAAGATGTAGAAACAATGCCTATCATTTGAACTGAACTCATACTGCCCTGTGCTTTGTACCTTCTGGGAAGGCCTTGAGCACCCCCTTCAGGCAAGCCAACCCTTAACCCATGGGCTCTAGCGCCAAGGACCAACATGCTTCATGTAAAAAACATCACAACAAAGACAACCAAGATCCTTGCGGGCAAAAAACTTTGCATTTAAAACAAACAATGGAGTCATGGATTTGACAGATGATCTTTGCTTTGAGATGTCTCTTTTTGATTTATGAAAAAGCATGAATAAATGTGGCTAAACTTACCACCTTAAATGGAAAACAAGTCAGATATTAAACGTCAATAATAACATGTTTATCATTCAGTCTAAAATGCAGTTAATGACTGATAATATAAGTCCATTACGGAGTACAATTTAACCCTTTGATGCATGAATTATGAAATCTTCAACCATGATTTTTTAAACAATTTTTTTCATTCATCTTTAGGTGTGAATGAAACAAATTTCAACAAATATTTTTGTAACATTTTGTTAATTTACAAATAATGTATTACATGTCCATCTCAGTGGACGGCGTGCATTCTGAACATGAAATACGTTGGCTTGGCTTACTGAAGCTCAAATGGAGGGGCTCACATGCAATAAAGTCTTCAACAGCTGTGCTTAATAGCAAAAATAAATAAATAACAATTTTGAGTACCTGTCCACTGCAGTGACCATTATGCATCAAAGGGTTAAGACATCCTTAGGTCCCATGTGTCAGGCAACAGTTGATAGAGGAAAAAAAAAACATCAGGTTTCAATCACAGATCCATGAGATGTCTGATGTTGTTTATTCAAATATCTGATGGGTTTTTGAATGAAGCTTTATGTTTTTTACTTTATGGTCTGATGTATGACACCTGAGAAATGAGGATGTCCTCTAAAATAGAAATAGAATCCCTTCTGATTCTTGTGAATTGTAAATTTGCTGAAAAAACAATCATGTAATGAAAATGTTTTCATTGTAAAAGTGATTGTTACGTCCCTCAGCTCGCTAGGAGTGATGTGTAGGGAGGAGTAAAACACGGTGTGTGTAGGTGAAATAATAACAGAGTAATTGTGTCGCCAACAAAGGATTTTTATTAACTAAAGGAGCGTAAAAAGTGAAAAAGGTTAACAAAAAGCGCCAAGCCAAAAGGGCTGGGAGGAGGAAAACTAAAATACTCAATATATACAAAAATATTAAACACTAAAATCAATATATATACAAATACTAAACAAGAGATGTCCTGTTAAGCAGAGACGCTCAGGGGAAATCCGAAAGGGGGAGTCGAAGGCCAGTCCACGATCAAAGTACCAGAAATCGTAATTAACGAGAGTCTAAATCACAAAGTCACCGAAGTACTAACACACACTCAAGCATACGAGGAGAAGAGAGAAGTAAGAACACTTCCGTACCCAAACTTCCCTGTACCTTCTCGCTGACTGACATCAAGAGAGCAGCGTTTAACAGCTGCTCAGGTGATTGTCAAATTGCACATAGCTGAGCACCGGGGACAGACGAGGCAGAAGCCACTGAGGCCATCTTGTGGCTGAAAAGGGGCACCGCACGCAACACCCCCCCACTTAAGAAAAATAAATGGGGGGCTTAAAAAGGTCAACATTTATTTGAAACGAGGTCTTCCGCTATCTAACACACACATAAAACTAACTAGCTAAACTATTCCTGGATCACAGAAGGCGGGCAGATTAAATACAAAGTATCACGCAGCGCTGTTCCCCAGCTCTGCGGAGTGTTCCCAAGATGTTAGCTTGCGCTTACAACACTAGCCTTATACGTGATCCAACATCTGAAAACACACAAAGAAAAAAAACCTACAAGGGAGCCTCTGAAGTTAAAACACGCGACAAAGCGTCAGCGATAACATTGTTATGGTGTATCTCCACTGTGAACTCCTGCAGTACCAAAGCCCACCGCATCAGCCGTTGGTTGCGGTTGTACATACGAGACAGGAATACGAGGGGGTTGTGATCTGTAAAGACGAGAGTTGTAAATTTACTGTTCCCAACATAAACATGGAAATGCTGCAAAGCCCAGATGAGTGCCAATGTTTCTTTCTCGATGGTCGAGTAGTTAAACTGTGCCTGGTTGAACTTCCGTGAGAAATAGCAGACATGGTGATCAAGCCCATCTGTATCCTCTTGGATGAGGACAGCTCCTGCACCGGTTTGGCTGGCGTCGACTTCCACCTTAAATGGTCGTGTGAGGTCTGGAGCTGCTAAAACAGGAGCACAACACAAGTTTTTCAAAGAAACAAAAGCATTTTGACATTCAGGCGTCCATGAGAAGGGAATGCGAGGACTCAACATGTTGGTCAGAGGTTGAGCCACAATAGTATGGCGCGGTATGGGGGCCAAAATTCAGACTACTGCCCAGCAGCAGGAGGTTATAGAAGTTCCGAAGCAAACTACTGATCTGATTAATGATAAGCTGGCGCCGGTAACTGAGAGGCTGGCGCTGCTTACTGAGAAGTAGCACCTTTACCGGCGTCACTACTAGATATGCTAGGGACTAGCTTCCCTCGGCTGGTCATTGACTGGATCTCACACTCCCTCTGCTGTCTATTAGCATGGATAGGCTAGCGTTAGCCTGGACGGGCTGGTGTTAGCATTGGAGAGGCTGACCATTAGCATGGATAGGCTGGCGTTAGCATCGGAGAGGCTGGCCATTAGCTGGATTTCCTACCTCCTCGACGGACCATTAGCATGGATAGGCTGGCGTTAGCATCGGAGAGGCTGGCCACTAGCATGTCTCGGAGAGTCACTTACTCTATAAGATGCGGGTTTTTTTTTTTGTTTTGTTTTGTTTTAACTTTTATTAAACGTATGACATACGGCGAGACCTGCAATCACAGTTGCTTCTTTGACAGAACACACTGTTATACAGATTAACTTTAAGCATATTGTAAAGCTGACAGCCTGTTAGCATTGATCAGGTGCTGCGTTAACTCCATTCTATTAATTGATGGCGTTTTCATTTTAAATAGTTTGGTTTTCTTGCACATATCAGAGAAAAAGCCAGAGCTAACTAATATGTACTTTTCATCTCTGGATTTCAAATCCTTTGTATTGAATTACAGGTTAGTAATTATTAAAATTGTGATGTTATCTTTATTAAAACTATATATGTAAAATGTGTCTGATAATCATTTCCCTTAGGGGAACAATAGTTTTGTTGCACTAAACTTACTGTTGTCTTCTGTCAAAGAAGCAACTGTGATTGCAGGTCTTGCCGTATGTCATACGTTTAATAAAAGTTAAAACAAAACAAAACAAAAAACCCTGCATCTTATAGAGTAAGTGACTCTCCGAGACTTGCTAGTGGCCAGCCTCTCCGATGCTAACGCCAGCCTATCCATGCTAATGGTCCGTCGAGGAGGTAGGAAATCCAGCTAGTGGCCAGCCTCTCCGATGCTAACGCCAGCCTATCCATGCTAATGGTCAGCCTCTCCAATGCTAACACCAGCCCGTCCAGGCTAACGCTAGCCTATCCATGCTAATAGACAGCAGAGGGAGTGTTAGATCCAGTCAATGACCAGCCGAGGGAAGCTAGTCCCTAGCATATCTAGTAGTGACACCGGTAAAGGTGCTACTTCTCAGTAAGCAGTGCCAGCCTCTCAGTTACCGGCGCCAGCTTATCATTAATCAGATCAGTAGTTTGCTTCGGAACTTCTATAGCCTCCTGCTGCTGGGCAGTAGTCTGAATTTTGGCCCCCATACCGCGCCATACAATAGAGAAGTTCCGACAAAAACACCTATAAAACCCAGCCATACCTAGAAATCGCCGGAGCTCACAACGAGTCATGGGAGGCGGAAAGGACACCATGGCCTGGATTTTATCTGAGAGGGCTCTTACTTTTCCATGGCCCACTTCTTTACCTAGATAGTGAACCGAGGCTATTACAAACTCACATTTAGCTAAGTTCAAAGTGAGATTAGCAGACTTGAGGCGATTCAATACTGTGCGCAAGGTTTGAACATGATTTTCCCAGGTTGAGGTATAAATAAAAATGTCATCAAAATACGCACTGCAGTGATGAACCTCCCACCCCCCCAGAACTTGATTTACTAGCCACTGAAAGGTGGCCAGGGCATTTTGTAAGCCAAATGGTAACACAGTATACTGTAGCACATTATCCAGGGTCACAAACGCTGAGACCTTGGAGGCGAACGGGGTTAAAGGGACCTGCCAATAACCCTTTAGGAGGTCAAGTCTTGAAACAAAAGTGGCAGCTCCTACACTGTCAACACAGTCATCTACCCGAGGTAAAGGGAACAAATACGGTACCGTAGCTGCATTTAATTTACGGTAGTGAGTGACGAAACGATAGGTGCCATCAGGTTTGTTCTCTAACAAACAAGGGGAGCTCCAAGAGCTCGTACTGGGCTTAGCTAAGCCATTTTCCAGAAGATAATGGACTTCCTGCTTCATCAGCTCACGCTTTTGTGGACTGGCACGGTAGGTGTGCATCCGAACGGGAGTTGGATCTGAAAGCATGATGTCGTGAGTGATAAGATGGGTTTGAGACGGAACGTCCAAGAATAGTTCGGGAAAGGAGCGGAGTAACTCCTGTAGCTCTACCTGCTGAGAAGGTGGGAGATGGTTCAAACTAGCATGCAGATTCCTAAGCGCTTCAGAATTAGAGAGCCGAGGGGTCATAGGAGGACCCATAGTTGTGGCTGGGGAGGACAAGTCAGGCTCCTCAGGTGGAGGTGAAATCACTGAGGTGGTGACAGTACTAATTTGAGAGGGGACTGGGTCCCGGACGCAAAATAGTTTGAGTATGTTTATGTGGCAGACTTTTGTCTTTCAGCGCATGAGAGGGGTTTAATTATGTAATTTCCTCTTTCTAGTTTTTCTAGGACCTCAAATGGCCCCTCGAATTTCAGAGACAATGCAGAGTCAACAGGTTTCAGAAGGAGCACCTGGTCTCCTATTTGCAGGTCTCGAAAATGAGACTTCAGGTCAAAACGAGTTTTCATTGAGGCTTTTGCAGTCCTCAGATGTCCCTGAGCTAACTGATTGGCTTCTTTTAGCCTTTTCTGAAAGGAGCTTACATATGTGGGAAGACTAGAACCCACCGGAGGAACTGGCCAGAGAATTTTTTCTTTTTAGGCCTTTAGAGGGCCCCTAGGGGAATGACCAAACACTAGCTGATCAATCAATCAATCAATCAATCAATCAAAGCTTTATTTATAAAGCGCCTTCCGCAACCCTGTCAGGAAGCCCAAAGCGCTGAACATTGTACAGTTGTATGTAAATATATTGAATAAATCAACAATAAAAGAAATTCAAATTACAAAATACAAAATGGAAATTACAAGATAGATGAAACATTCTGGTAAAGGACAAATGTGTGAAACACATTTGGATTGAGTGGATGGATTGAGTGTACCAATGAAAACTGTGGAATGGATTCAACATAAAAGAGGGCCAAAATCAAACATGTTCTGGAAATGCCAAGCGGAGGAGGTGTGTTTTTAGGTGATTCTTAAAGACTGGCAGAGAAGGGGACAGCCTAACTGAGGGTGGCAACTGGTTCCAGAGTGACGGTGCTAGGACTGAGAAAGCCCGGTCCCCACGGGTACGACACCTAGACCGAGGGACAGCGAGCAGGCCTTGGTCAGAGGAGCGCAGAGCACGTGATGGGGAATGTTTGTTCAGGAGAGTGGCCAGATAGGGGGGACCACCACCCTGGAAGAAATGATAAACAAAGACGAGGATTTTGAATTGTGAGCGATAGCAAATCGGAAGCCAGTGCAGAGAGGCCAGAACCGGACTGATGTGGTCCCGTTTCCTGGTCCCAGTCAGGAACCTGGCAGCGCTGTTCTGCACAACCTGTAGGCGACGCAGTGTTGACTGACACAACCCTGCATATAGAGAGTTGCAGTAGTCAAGCCGAGAAATAACAAAGGCATGCAGTACCCGCTCCAGGTGGGCTCTCGACAGCATAGGCTTGATTTTAGCAAGGCGTCTCAGGTGAAAGAAACTGGACCGGATCACAGAATTGATGTGAGCATCAAATTTAAGTCCTACATCAAGTTTCACCCCCAAACTGGTAACAACTGGTTTTGAGTATGGAGAAAGAGGGCCAAGATCAGCATAACGATCCACATTCCTGCTGTTGGGGTGAAAAACAATGAGCTCTGTCTTTCCCTCATTCAGATGTAGATAGTTGGCCATTAGCCAAGACTTCACCTCATTAACACAGGAGACAAAGGAGTGAATAGAGTGACCTTTCTCCTGACACAACGGAGAGTGAATCTGGCAATCGTCAGCATACAGATGGAATGATAGGCCATGTTTACGAAAGATTGACCCCAGAGGTAGCAGATAAATGGCAAACAAAAGAGGACCAAGGATCGACCCCTGCGGGACCCCCCAGCGGAGCCCCTCCCAAGAAGAAAAAACATCACCCAGTTTAACACAGAATGTCCTGTTTTGGAGATACGATTTAAACCAATCCAGAGCTGACCCTTTGATCCCAACCCATCGTTCCAAGCGATCGAGTAGAATCGCCTGGTCCACTGTGTCGAAGGCTGCTGTTAGGTCTAACAACAGAAGCAGCACAGATGTACCCTGATCTAGTGATAGATAGATGTCATTTAGGACCCTCAGTAGAGCAGACTCTATGCTATGGCCAGACCTGAACCCTGATTGGAAAACCTCAAACAGATCAGAGTCAGCTAAATGTGAGACCAGCTGCTGATAAACGACTTTCTCAAGCAGTTTAGATGTAAAGGGCAGGGTAGAGATAGGCCTGTAATTTTCTATCACAGAGACATCAGCACCAGGTTTCTTCAGGGTCGGCCGAATAACTGCTGCTTTCAAAGCAGCTGGGACCACACCTGTGCTGAGGCTCCCATTGATAATCTGACCAAGTGAAGGGCCAAGGCACGGAAAGGCAGCCTTCCAGAGATGAGGTGGCAGAACGTCAAGTGGAGAGCCAGATGGCTTCTGTCTCGCAACTAGCTTACTCAGCTCAGAGTATGAAACTTGGTTCCAGAGTGACGGTGCTAGGACTGAGAATGATGAGGGCTAAATCCTGTAGATTCCTGAACAGCATCTCTGGCTGCAAACAAAACGAAGGCAAGACCTTCTTCCCAGGAGCGACCGGAGGAAAAACAATGTTTTCGGAGCATAGTCTTTAAGGTCTGGTGCCACCGCTCAATCACACCTTGGCTTTCAGGATGATAACTGGAGGAGGTGACATGTTTAATATTGAGGGTTTTTGCTACATGGGTGAAGATCCGCGAGGTGAATTTAGTCCCCTGATCTGACTGAATGACCTGAGGTAACCCAAAAACAGAAAAGAACCCAGTTAATGCTTTAATCACATTCTTGGTCGTAATAGAAGATAAAGGAATGACTTCAGGAAAACGAGTGGCAGAGCACATGAGAGTCAGCAGGTATTTACGCCCTGATTGAGAGGGAGGAAGAGGCCCCACACGATCTATAACTATTTGCTCGAAAGGTGCAGAGACCACCGGAGTAGGGCACAGAGGAACCGGTCGAATCTTTTGATTCGGATTTCCCACAGTCTGACTCGTAGGGCAACTGCGACAAAACTCTGAAACTTGTTGCTTCAGAGTTGGCCAGAAGAAATGACGTAGGATGGCGTAATATGTTTTATTTATCCGTAAATGACCGGACCACTCACTGTCATGAGCTAGGGAAAAGACATGAGGCCTAAATTTTTCAGGAACCACAATCTGTTTAATTTGCGCCCAATCGGAGCCTTTAGCAGAGGGAGGAGTCCAGCAACGGAACAAAATGTCATTTTCTACCACATAAGAAGCTTGACCGGATTTAGGAGCAACACCAACCAGAGCAAAAAGAGACGCGAGACTTGGGTCTGTTTTCTGAGTCAGCTAAAGACTCACAAGAAATGGGTAGATCCATTTGAGGACCTCTAGAGGCCAGATCAGGCGTTTTTACAGCCGGACCGGTCTCGGTAACATCAGACAATATTTTAAATAACATGGAGTCGTTAAGTGGGACGTCCGGGTCTTTCTTAAGCTGCGCGCGAGTCAGCACACAAGCACGTAGCTTATCCAGTTTTTCACCGATTTCAGGCGGCAAAATGATCTCAGGAGGAGGTAAAACTAATCCACCCGCAGCATCATTTCCTAAAATGATATCTACCCCAGGAGTAGGTAACTTATCCAATATGGCTACTTTTATCTCACCGGAAACCAGAGGACTAGTGAGGTGAATAACATGCATCTCAGGTGGACTAGACCCCATTTCTATTCCCTGTAGCAGGACCGAATAACCAGTGTGACTGGTAGCCGAAAAGGGTAACACACTCTGTTTAATAAGAGTCTGAGAAGCTCCCGTGTCACGCAGAATAACCACGTCCTGATTTTCTCCTCCATTTAATAAAGACACAACACCGGAGGACAAAAAGGGCTTGAAGCTAGCATGAGGGGTTTCACACATCTTTACAGACTTAGGTTCCTCGGAACAGGCTGCTACTGGTTCAGCTCGAGGAGAGCGTTTACTTCTCCTGTTTTTCTGCTCGAGCATATAACAATCCCGAATAAAATGACCTCTTTTATGACAATAAAAACACTCTGGAAGGTCACTATGGTCAGACGGCTTAGGGGAGGGTCTCACTGTTCGAACCGAGTCGGGATTCGACTCTCTGGGCCGATGAGTCAACACGAACTCGTCGGCTAACAAGGCCGCAGAAGAAAGAGAAGCAACTTTTTGCTCATTTAGATACAAAGCTAGCCTCTCAGGCACGTGTCTCTTAAATTCTTCAATTAAAATAAGTTCCTTCAAATTGTCCAAGGAGTCCAGAAGCTGAGCACCATTTATCAAAAAGCATGGCTTTAGAGTCAGCATACTCCACATAGCTCTGGTGAAGCCTAGGTTTTTCTAACCGGAAACGCTGACGGTATGCTTCGGGAACGAGTTCATACGCATTCAACACAGCACTCTTCACACACTCATAACTAGCACTGTCCGTTAGAGACAGAGCAGAAATAACCTGGAGGGCCTTACTTGAGAATCTGCACTGCAAAAGCAACGACCACACGTCACACGGCCACTGCAGAGTCACCGCAATCCTCTCTAAAGCAGAGAAAAACCCATCCACTTCAGTTTCCCTAAATGGTGGAAGGAGGGAGACACACTTGCTTATGTCGAAAGCGGGCGGAAACGATGTGAAACCGGGCAAAGGTGGAACGGTGTCTCGGTGCAGAGCATGGGAAGGCGAAGATGAGGGCGGAGGACGGTCGGCAGTCGGCTGGTTCGGGGAAGCGGCGCCTTCCAGAGTCCTCATCTGTGGCTCTATTTCTCGGAGGCGAACCTCAGTGTCCATAAGTTTGAGTTCGATTTTGTGTCGAAGAGTTCATTCAAGAGTCTTTTCCTCAGCCTGTAACTTAAGGTGAGCAAGGCGTAGCTGTAGTCGAGCGCTGATTAGTGGGGAGCGAGAAGGCGAAGCGGAGGTGGGCAGAGATCCTTCAGCGGCAGTGGTCTCCCTCGTTGTGTCAGGCCGTTCCCGTACTTCATCCGAAGAAGGCGGCGATACACCAGGAGGGGATGGTGGAGGTAGAATCCCCTGAGTCTCCAGATAGTCCACCACCAGCTGGCGAAGTGCATCTTTAGTTAGCTGCTTCGGGACTAATAAACTGAAGTGGGCGGCAACCTGCTGCAGATCGGCTTTGTGGCAACTCTCCAGCAGCCAGCGCAACGGAGCCATCACAAACGCAGACAAATCAAAGGTTGCCATTACTCTGTCTCTAAGGGACACAAAAACAAAGTTAATATTGTTATACACACACACAAAAACGGGATAAAATGGAATAAATCCCAGACGAGCCCCCACTCTGTTACGTCCCTTTTTGTCTTATTAACAAAAAGAGCATAAAAAGGGAAAAAGGTTGACGAAAAGCACCAAGCCAAAAGGGCTGGGAGGAGGAAAACTAAAATACTCAATATATACAAAAATATTAAACACTAAAATCAATATATATACAAATAATAAACAAGAGATGTCCTGTTAAGCAGAGACGCTCAGGGGAAATCCGAAAGGGGGAGTCGAAGGCCAGTCCACGATCAAAGTACCAGAAATCGTAATTAACGAGAGTCTAAATCACAAAGTCACCGAAGTACTAACACACACTCAAGCATACGAGAAGCGAGAAGTAAGAACACTTCCGTGCCCAAACTTCCCTGTACCTTCTTGCTGACTGACATCAAGAGAGCAGCTTTTAACAGCTGCTCAGGTGATTGTCAAATTGCACACAGCTGAGCACCGGGAGACAGACGAGGCAGAAGCCACTGAGGTCATCTTGTGGCCGAAAAGGGGCACCGCACGTAACAGTGATCAAATCTTTATTTACTTTTATCTTACTTAGATTTATAATTAGATTTGTATAAAACGATAGTTTCAACACAGTTTGTGGTTTTATCTTATTAAATATTCTGTTTGGGGTTAGCAGTTTTATTTTTAGAAACTATGATATTGGTATTTTACAGTTAAACCTAGACATTTGATGGAAAATAAAGGTGAATGCAAAAGAAAAAACAACCAGGAACTACCTTTGATGTATTACTATTTATGTTGAAATTTCTAAGTGCATGAAAATGGAACAAGCTTTTAGAATATATTTAAATGTACTGAAAAACAAGACTAATAAAAGCACACAGATGAAATCCAAATTGAATGAAAACTGCAGATAAAAATAGATTGATAAACATATTCTGTGCGTAATGAATTCATCTAATGTTTTACTTTTTGAATGGAAGTAATGAAATAAATCAACTTGATCATGATATTCTAGTTTTATGACCAGCACCTGTAGCTTACATTTATCTGTTATTGATCAGTGGATCCCTTTATTTTGCACATATAGAAGAAACAATGCAGCAACACATTTATTTTCAGTACCTATTCATGTTTAGACTGTTTTGCCCTTTTGACATCATTAGCCAAACTGTAGCCTTTTAGTTTAGAGTTAAATAGACAAAATCTGTGAATTAACCCTCTGATGCATGAATTATGAAATCTTCAACCATGATTTTTTAAACATTTTTTTATCCATCTTTAGGTGTCAATGAAACAAATTTCAACAAATAATTTTTTGTAAAATTTTGTTAATTTACAAATAATTTATTACATGTCCACCTCAGTGGACAGCGTGCATTCGGAACATGAAATATGTTGGCTTGACTTGCTGAAGTCCAAATGGAGGGGCTCAAATGCAATAAAGTCTTCAACAGCTGTGCTTAATAGCAAAAAAATAAATAAATAACAATTTTGAGTACCTGTCCACTGTAGTGACCATTATGCACCAAAGGGTTAATTTGTGTGGCCTCTGACAGAAAGGGGAGGAATGCAGCTGAAGTGACAAGTGGCAGCCCAGTTCTCATTGACATCATTGTCCCTCCTTTGATTATGCAACAGTGGCTAAACATTTAAAAAATGTGCACTAATAAGGTGATGCGTTGTCTCTTAAGTAGTCGTGTTCATATGAATGAACAAAGACAAGCTGCAGCGGCACAGCAAGGCCATTTGTTTCTTATGCTGTCAAGGAACAATAATGGTGTAAAAAGGGCTACAAAGGCACAGAGAGAGAGTACAAAGCAGACAGATATGGGTCTCATTGTTTTGTACTTTATTTTTGGGCTGACTTCCAACTGATTTTTATGGCTGCTCTTCAAGATCACATTCTGTTTAAAACACACACACACACACACACACACACACATGGCTAATCCATTTCTGATGGATTGTAATACTGTGGGTCAGGTCGTGTCTGTTCCTCCTCATCAGCTTGTTAAATCTCACTCTGAAACACATTCAGCATTTAAACGCTTTATGATAATTAGGCTTCACGCTGCAAACAGCCAATCCTGGTTGACCTGAATTATTATCGTTTTGAACTCACTTAGCTGAAAACAAGGAGCATATGTCACACTCCTAATGTGT
Organism: Nothobranchius furzeri; assembly: GCF_043380555.1. Lineage (NCBI taxonomy): Eukaryota > Metazoa > Chordata > Actinopteri > Cyprinodontiformes > Nothobranchiidae > Nothobranchius > Nothobranchius furzeri. The sequence continues at coordinate 43,947,428 of NC_091746.1, read as the reverse complement.
TCTTTGAAAGGCTCCTTTGAGATAACAACTGTGCAAAATATGGTTGCTTCAGCTCAGAAAGGAGTGAAAGTTAAATGGAAAAAAGCATGTTGCTGGAGCATTAAAAGGAAGCATCACTGAAGAACAAACACAATTAAAAGTTTGTGGTTGATAAAGATAAAAACAAATATGGCTATCACTAATGGCAATTAATAAACTAAAGAAAAATTAGCATTGTAACAAACTGTGGTGCGCCATAATTTAAGAACAAATGTTGGGAGGAACTGAAATTATATCTCAGTTTTTCTATTTAAGGAAGTAAAATATGCATATTCTATTTGAATATTTGTGCATGAGTGAACTGTGCTTGTAAATACCTTTATTGAGTGGAGTCATAGACTTGTATAAAGGTAAAACAAGCATGTCCTCAAGCCAGACTGCTGTTTAGCAACCAGAGACATCCTACTTCAGATAAATGCAATCTGTCAGTGAACAATAGAAGACAGTCAGCTTCTATTGTTCACTTCTATTCTCTTGTTTTTGGGATCATAAAGTGTTGCCTGGTTGGGACAGTTAATTTGACTTCAGTATGTAACTGCCAACCATGTACTACTACAACCATAAACTACTATAAGCTGCTAAAGTGTTCCTGCCTATGTTTTGATTTGCCTTGTCTTTGTCGTTCTTTTGTGTTGCAGTTTTGGCATTATTTCTGTGGACTCTTGTCCTATCAGTTTTTCATTGTTGGAAGTATGAGATCATTTGGTCAGTGACTGCCAGTCCAGCCTCGTTCAAATACAGGAAGACAAAATTGTCTTTACGGCAATGACCCTATGATTGTGAAGTGTTTTGCAAATCTGGAAGTCTTGCTTTGATTAGATAGATCCTTTCAAGCAGCAGCCAAACACGTTTTGATTGAATTTCTGTGTCCATTTACCTAGGTTGTTTCAATTAAACCTTTCATAAAATAATGCTGCCAACTTGCAGCAAAGCTGAAGCGGCATATGGGGGCTTTTGGTCACTCATATGTAGCGTGGTTAACTACATACTAGAATTAACGCTGTTTGCTATCAGCTTTGTTAGATTCTGAAGAAAAGATCGGACATTAGCATATGAACTTATATTATGCACAAATATCTAGGATATTAATGCAATCGATAGAAGTTCATACACTAACTGTCTTGGTCTATATTTTAATCCAAATATTAATGTTTAATTTAAGATAATTTAATTTAATAGCAAAAGTTTATTTATTGAATCAGAAGTTAAAGGAATCTTTGCTTATTCAATAAGCAAAAATAAACACCATTCTGTGTTTCATTTCAAAGAAGAGTCAGAGTTTTAAAAAGTTAAGAATTTATTACTAACATTTTTAAAAATGACAATTTAGAAATGACAATTTTTAGAAATGACAGAAATTAACAGCTTTGATATTAAAACTTGTTTTAAAAAAGCAAACCTGTGACTGAATGGAAACTAAAATGAAATGTGAGGTTTTGGATGCGTGAATGAATCTCAGAAGGTTACTTCAGCGAGAGAAGCGTTCTGGGTTGAAAAGTTGGTTTTGCAGCTAACTCAGTTGTTTATTAGAGAAAACAGCATTGGACACCATCTGTGTGCTACCTCACCCATCAGACGACCCTTTGTGTGGATTCGGAGGTCACAGGAGGATGTTGTCAGCGTCAGGGTACTCGGTCCGGTAGAGAAGACCCGAGTGGAACCGACTCTCTGATCCAAAGATGTCGCAGGGTACACAGTGTCGAGCGTCTAGCTTAACTCTGAAGGAGTTTTGCGTCAGCTGGTTACAGTTGCGTTTATTCAAAGCAAGACTATCGGCGTGACAGAATGCTTAGTAGGGACTTGGGCAGCCGTCCCTCGTCCCCTGGTATGGTTCAAGAACTAGCTTTCAGCTGCGGGAGATGTGGTTTTAACAAAACCTCAGAACACGCCCTCTCAGCGTCAGAAAGCTTGTTGTCATGAAATAAAGACATGTGAGGTGGTTAAACTTTACCCTGGATTCACCCTCTGCATGAGGTGGTTAAAGTGCAAGCGACCTTCTGGTTTACTGAACACACATTACTGACTGTCATAATAATAATTATTATTACACAAAGCATAATAAGTCATTTCAGTAATTAAAATACATTTATACTGAAACAAGATGATTAGTTGTGATGAGTGTAATAAAATGTAACAAAGTCAAAGAATTAGGGCTGTAGCGAAGCCTCGATGACGTCGACGGCTCGATTCTAAAAATTTGTCGACGTCAGATCCGGTAGTCGACGCACCGTGCCCACTTGATGCATCCCCAGGAGTTTGTAAATAGAGGTGGAATCTGCCTGTTTTCCCTCTAGTTCGCCCTTTTCTCCGCCTTCACTAAAATCTCCGCCAAATACCGAAGACCCGGAACAACGCCCGTCCGCTACTAGATTCCTTTCCTGTTTTGCCCACCTTCGTCTCCCAGCAATGGACAACAACTTCCGGGGTCAGATGCGCTGCTCCGTCTCTATCGCAGATGTAGAAAATCACCGGTAGAGTTTCTCCCTTCATAAAGGAGCTTCTTTCAGACATTAGGAGAGCTGTTTTTGTGGTAGCAGTCTCTCCTCCGTGCTAGTCTGTTTGCTGCTGGGTGTTTTTGGTTTATTTAAACTTGGTAACTTGAACTTAATGTTGGTAAAGCTACTGTTAGCATCTTCGCTAACAGCTTCTTGCGTTTGGATTAGCTGTTACGTTTTGGTTTAGAGTTCATCTTTTTTTGTGGTGCAGATCTCCCTTTTATTACATTTAGAGTGTTGTGGGTTTTTGGTTTCGTTTAAAATATCACCTTGAGTTTGGTTTAACCGCCCAGTTTAGAGTTTGGAACTTTGGAGATTCTTATTTTGGTCCAGAACCCTGTAATCTTTGCCCAGTGGGACATCCCTACTTATTTGTACTTTGTTTTAATTCCCCACAGGCAGAATTAGTTTCATTATTCCCAACCTGCGGATGGAAAGATTTATGTTTTTTTGTAGTTGTAAATAAACCTGATCATCATTTTAACTTTTAAATCCTGTTATTGTCCCTTCCTTTTTGCACACGAGCCAAACTCCCCAGGAAGGGTCGTAACACCACTCACCTCACACATAAGTGACCAAAACAAAGCAGCATGGAGACACTCCGTCTCCAACCACCTCTCAGGCAGCAGCCTGCACTCCCAAGTTCTACACGTCACTAGAACATAACCAACCGCAACACAATAAAAGCAGTGTTATACAAAATGGAAGGCCTGTAGTATTTATTCTCTTACAGTAACAATTTATCATTTTTTTAGGAATTTATTAGAGATTTTTTGTTTTTTATTAACTGTGCAATAGAAAAATAATCATTAGATTAATTGTCTAAACAGTCATTAGAATAGTCGACTATTCGATAAAATAATCGTCAGAATAATCGTTTTAAAAATAATCGTTTACCCCCAGCCCTACAAAGAATGTATTCAAATTATTATTTAAATTTATTTTTTTGAAATCTTGAAGTGTTCTTCATCTTGGGACAGAACAGCATCTGATAAAGATGGTGTTTCAGCAGACATCACGGCTCCTGGGTTAATCTGTGGGGCAAAGTTACAGTTCGACCCAGCTGGGAAAATGTGACCTTTGTCACAAATTAGAGGCCATTCATGACGCTACACGTAAGTGGTCAGATTGCTGCGGTACTGGGGCGTGATCTTGTGCAACGATTACTTGATGGTGGTAAAAAGGGGGTGGTCTCTGCACTGTCATGGATTTCCTTTTAGCTTGGACAAAACTTGTTTTTAATTGTGACTGAATCCTTAAGTTTTTTTCATGAGTCAATCCTAAAGGAGGCTTTCTTTCACAGTCCTCATGAACGGTCTGGTGATCTGAGCTTCAGCTCAAACAGAGAGAAGCTCCTGCAGCTCTGTATTGCTTATGTTTTCTATCTCAGCTGACTCCTTTTACAAAAGAAAAACTTATGCTCATGTTGACGGAGCTCGGTGAACTCTCCACATTTGATCATGACATCACCCTCTATTGAGCCAAGGCGTACTCTTCATTCACAAGAACGGCGTTGGGTAATATTACTACCAAGTGTGGCAGCATGAAAGCTGCTGAATTTCCACACTGAAATACCGCTATGGCGCGTTCATAAGAGTCAAATATGCTGATTTGCTGGCATTGTGTGTTTTATGAAAACGGCTTTAGACTGTAAGGGTGACCTGACCTGTATAAAATGTTTAACCAATTCAACCCATGGAATCCACCGATGACATCTTTCTTGTTAATTTTCTCTTTCCCTTTCCTCATAATTTTATCACAATTATTTACTTTTTCTCATTTTTTTGATTTTTTAAAATATTTTTAAAATATTTTTTTTTTGTTTGTGTGAGATGCCCATTAAATGATAAAAAAAAGCATTTATTTTTCTTCTTCTTCATGTCTCAATTAAATAATGTATATTCTGTAACAGATTATGTTTACCTTTAAAAAAGGTTGGAAAATAGATTTTACTCATGTGTCTTGTGCATTGTATTAATCCAAGTTGGTGAATTGTGTTTGGGTTTAGTTGTTTCATCACAGTCAGGAGCCTTTAGCCTAAAGCTGTTGTTCTCCCGTGAGTTTTAAGCATCGTCAACTTCCACAAGAAGCTTTTTATCATCCCACTAACTGTTGTTTGTCCTTTCAGCAGCCTAGAGTTTACAGCAGTGGTTGTGGCTTGTAATTTTCTGTGGCGGAGTCTCTTCCTGGTGTTGTGCGGTGTATTATTCTTCCTGCTTTGGCTTGCGCACTGTTGTTGCTGTGGGTGTGATACTGGCTTAATTTAGGGTGGTTAATGAGATGCCTTCTAAACCCTGAGAGCTGCCTTCCCACTGCTGAACCTCTAATGCAAATTAAACTTGAGCCTATTTAAAGGGCTTTGTAAGTCTTGACTTTTATAAGTAAATACTGTGCACAATAACTTGCACTATGATTCACGGTTCAAGTATCAGTGAAATTAGCAACAAGTGTGTGAGTAGCACACACAAAGTCCAATCATACTTCTTGATGTTCACTCTTGTTTTGAGCTTTAAGTGCTACCAGGTGAGTGTTGGTCACATGGGAATGACTTGAACCTGAATGCCTCCTAGTTCACACCACTTGTGTGCATCAGACCTGCAACTTTGGATTTGTATGTGCTCCAGCCATGCCCCTTTTGTCCTTTCAAGATGAGGCCAATGCAATAGGACAACTGCAAGCTGGTGTTCTGGTACGCCGACTGGTCATATTATTTGATGCAATTTTCAAATACAGGAACAAGTTCCACAAGACTGGTAAAGCCTCGTGACCACAAAGACAAAGTCCTAGGAAGACAATATTCCAAAGAACAGTTCTCACCCTTAGGCTTTCCCCTACAAATTTACAGTTAATATTGATGGCACAGATAGTATTTGGATCAAAAGGAGGGTGATAAAATTTAACTCTATGTGCTTATAAATGTTGCACACATGAATGAATAGTCAGTGTGTTTTCTTGCGGGTTTTATTCCATCTTTGGCTGTTAACACAGATGAGAGCGCAATGAGCAGCGTCTTCTCCAACAGTCAAACACCACTGAATTAATCGTTTAACACTTAACAAAAACATTCACATCCCTAGCTCGACCTTAATAAAAATGAGTCAGATACAGCTCACTCCTTTCAAGCACACAACTGTTAGTTTTATATGGTAGCGTGAGTAAGCTAGCATTTTACAAAACAAACATACAGGGATAGACGGCCAACATTCCCCACATTACCCCGGACTTCTAACCAATCTCCTTCATTGTTGTTATTGTGTTATTTGTGCATTTTTACCTGTTAACACAGACGAGAGCGCAATGAGCAGCGTCTTCTCCAACAAACAGCACTGAATTAGCCGTTGAACCATTGAGTCAGCAGTACTCGCTGTTTGTTGTGCGCCCTTGTGGCGAAATTTTGTTACCACATCGTTTACTCATTAACTTAGTTCACAGGGAGAAGTCGAGCTATAATGAACTTCTAAAAGGTTAGCAGTGACATGAAATGAAGTCAAATAAATTAAAGGGAGAGAGGGGGTCATCTCTATTCTCTCACATAAAGCTGCCAAAAAAAAACTAAAATACCTGCCCTTTGCCATCTTGCATATTCGCACTGGTGTTAAGCACCAATAGTGGGACCAAAGAAAATGGGCCAGTGACTAGGTTCATCTGCAGGTAGAGGTCAGAATCAAAGTGTTGAAATGGATTAGAGCAAGGGTGCCCAATCCTGGTCCGGGAGTACCGGTATCCAGCATGTTGTAGTGGCTTCTCTGCTCCAACATGCTGGACTCAATGGTCTAATCACCTGTGCAGAAGCTCATTAAGCTCTGCGGATGCCTCTTAATCACCTGCTGATTGAAATCAGGTTGTGTTGAAGCAGAGTTAAAACTAAAACATGGATACTGGACCTCCAGGACTAAGACTGGGCACCCCTGGCTTAGAGAATCCTGTCTGAATTGCACGTCTTTGAAAATGGAAATGTAATGGTGCACGGCAAAAGAGATTTTTTAACTGGGGACAATTCAAATGCATTGGGATGACAGAAGCCAACGATTATAGCATATATCCTGGATCTTAGAACTAATTTCATTCTTCATGGTGAAAAAGCTCTTTCAGAGCCAAGATGATGACAGAATTTGGTAATGGAGAGGATGAAATGGCCTGCCCTGTTTAGTCCCAAAGACAAATACTTGCTGAGTGATCAATACCACCACCACATTGGTTTGAGCTTCAACAAGTCCTGGTTCAGGGATACTCTATCCTATCAAGTTGTATCTCTTGGTCAATGTGATTGATAAGGCTTTACAAAGTAAATATGTAAACAAGTAGACATTAATTAGAAAAAAAATAACAACTCTAAACACTTTTTAGGAGTTTATTGCTCATGTAGTTTGAAGTTTTTTTCTGGTCCTTTTACTTCTAATTTAAGGTAGGTCAAATGTTTGTCAGCCTTTTTGCAGTCAGACGTAACGCTGTCCATAAGTGGAGAAAGCCAGACATGTTCTCACCCAGTGTTGGAAGTAACGCTGTTTAAGTATAATGGCGTTCTTTTTTAGGTAACGGAATAATCTAATTAATTACTTTTCCCACTGTTGCAATGCTGTTACCGCCAAATTCTACTACCTCCGCTCCACTCCGACACGAACGCCGGAGCAAAATCGGTCCCGTTGTAGTCTATCAGAGCAATTCCACTACTGCGGCCGTGCTCCGGCAGAGCAGCGCAGTGCGCCACCCTCTGTTCCGGCGTCCGGCAAAAATAGAATCGATCCTATTTTTGCCGGACGCCGGAGCACCTCCGCAGTACATGGACAGAAATCACAACCGCCCAACAGGAAAAGGAGCAAGCACAACTTCCGTTTTTCACAATAAATCGATAAACAAAAGGCGTTTTTTGTTTCATATGCACAGGTTTAACAACTTTTAACAACTATCAATGGCGACTGAAGTTTAAATGCACAAAAGTAAGCCATAAATACAGTTTCCACTATCAAAGTAGTCACACTTTGTTGATCCAAACACTGCTGATCTCTCAACACAAATGATGGGCAGATTAAACAGTTCATTTCGATGCTTCTCCCACACAATGGGTGTTTGGATCTAACTTCCGCGTTTATTGCTCGGATTGTATCGCAAGATCTCAAAAATCCCACGCATGCTTGTTTGCCCACCTCAGGTCTCCGCACCGGAGCGGAGCCGTTGTAGAGCGGGTACCAGTAAAAATTGAGTTCGGAAGCGAGCAGCTGCGGAAGGCGGGGGCGGACCGGAGCGGAGCGGAGGTAGTGGAATTTGGGGGTTACCGTTACTGGGGACAGAAGGTTGTGCATTACTATGTGCTTGTCGAACGTTGAGCAACGTTGGTTACGTATTGTAACCCCAGATTCTATGAGTCTAGTCGCAGCCCTTAAGCTAGCTGCTATTGGAAGGATGATCTCCGCATCAGCCAATCATGAAGAGCTTAAATGTACGCCCACCAATAGTGGGCCCCCTCGTGGTATATAACCGCAGTGACCCCACTGCTTACCTCCAATGGCTCTTATTCCCATCATAACCAGTGGGGCCAGTGGCTTAAGGGCTGCGACTAGACTCATAGAATCTGGGGTTACAATACGTAACCAACGTTCTATTTCGTCTAGTCTTAGCCCTTAAGCTAGCTGCTATTGGAATAAAGCACAGCTGGATGGGTTTACGCCCCACTGGTTAACACAACCAATGGACACACCCAAGCAAATCTCCTCTAGTGGGGGACGTTCAGCCTAAGACCAGGCTTAAAGACTGAGGCAGGCACGATAAGAGAGGGTCCCCCACTAAAAAACATCATCCAAGAGGATGAAATCCATCTCAGCAAGGCCAATGAGGTGCCATAAGCATTCATTTAGCCTGCTGGGGTCCAAGCACTGAACGAGTGATGGATCCTGAAGACACATCTCGTAAATAATAACGAGTAAAGGAACAGGGTGAAGCCCATGAAGCAGCCTGACAAATGTCTTCCATTGACACACCACTGAGGAGCGCCATCGAAGAGGAAATCCCTCTGGCTGAGTGAGCCCTGAGTGCCTCAGGGGGATCCCGCCCTGATGATGTGTAAGCGAGGGAAATGGCGTCACACAGCCAGCGTGAAAGGCGCTGGGCCGACAGCGCCTGACCAAGGGAAGACTCCCTGTAGTGCACAAACAGGTTTTGTGAGCGACGAATCCCTGAAGTGCGTGACACATATCGTGCAAGCACGCGCACCGGGCAGAGAAGGTGAGAAGCCGCCTCCTCCTCAGAATTATGGGGAGGAGGAAAAAGTCCAGCCAATGAAATTGACCTGGATTTGAAGGAAGCATTAATGCTTTTGGGCACAAAGGCTGGGTTGGGGCATAAAACAGCAGATCCACCATCCTCCCGGATCCTGAGGCATGCGGGAGCCACTGAGAGGGCGGTTAGGTCACTCACTCTCTTAACTGATGCTAGCGCCAGCAGCAATGCAGTTTTAAGCGACAGGAACTTGAGTGAGACCTGGTCCAAGGGTTCAAATGGAGCTTCAGATAAGCCACGCAGAACCACCGTTAGATCCCATTGGGGAAAAAGCGGGCGGGACACAGGTCTTTTCCTCCTGACACCTTTTAGAAAGCGTTTTGTGAGGGGATGATTGAAAACAGATCTATCTCCAAAACCCTGATGACATGATGAGATAGCTTCAGCATATGTCTTAACAGTGCTGAATGTGAGGCCCCTGTCCATCAGTATCTGCAGAAACGATAGGACATCCGCCAGCTGGCAGGAGAGCGCTTGAACATTCCGTTCTGCGCACCAGTTCTGGAAAGCTGCCCATTTAGCAGCGTAATACGCAATGGTAGAGGGCGCCCGCACACTCTGAATCGTGGCGACCACATCATGCGGCAGCCCAGAAGCCTCTAAGCGTGACCGCTCAGCGGCCAGACCCACAGTCGTTGGCCTATTTCCGGAGGATGTTTGATTATCCCATCCGCCTGGAGAAGGGCGTCCGCCCTCCACGGGAGCCTCCATGGGGAGCCGGACACTAGCGCTTGCAGGTCCGGAAACCATGACGCGGACACGCGTCTGGGAGCCACCAGAATCACCGAGAGCTGTTCCGACCGAATTCGGTCCAGGAGACGGGGAATCAGAGGGACTGGTGGAAACGCATAAAGGAGCGTTCGAGGCCAGGGCTGGTGTGAGAAGGCGTCCGCCCCGAGCGGGGGTCCGTCCCGGGGACTCAGGGAAAACCACAGGCGACACTGAGCGTTTTCGCGAGCCGCGAACAGATCCACAGACGGTTCCCCAAACCTGATCCAGATCTGTGATATCAGCGCAGGATGTAGACGCCAGTCGGAGTCGCGGGGTCCCCCTCTCGACAGGATGTCTGCCGCTACATTCAGTACCCCCGGAATGTAGATGGCTCTGATGGACAGCAGGTGGACATGTGTCCAACAAAGTAAATCTGTGGCGACACGCAACAGTGGGAGGGATCGAACTCCCCCTTGGCGATTTATGTAGGCTGCCGCTACCCGGTTGTCTGTGTGAACTTCGACATGACGGCCCTCGAGAAGGGCAGCGAAGTGTCTGATCACATTCCTCACTGTCATAAGCTCCAACACATTTATGTGCTCATGCGTGTGGGAGGGCCAGCGATCTGCCACCGTATGGGACAAGCACGTGCCCCCCCACCCCGACAGTGACGCATCTGTAAACACAGATACGTGTGACGCAGGACGTCCGATGGGAACCCCGCGTGAGAGGATGCAGGGGTTCTCCCAGTGAGCGAGGTCCCCGCCCACTGAAGGGGGAATCCTCAACATACGTCTCTTCTGACGTATCGGGTGTACCCGGAGGCGGATGAACCAGCGTTGCAAGCGCCTCGTGCGCAGCAAACTTAGCTGCACCACCTAATGGGCTGCGGACATCATGCCCAGGAGTTTCATGACTAACCGGGCTCTCACGATCTTGCGGGGTTGAACACGGGAGATCACGTGGAGAGATCTGCTGCTCTTGCAGGCGACAAACGTGCTCTCATTAGGGAGGCGTCCAACTCCACCCCGAGATACACAATCGACTGGGATGGAAGGATGGAGCTCTTTTCCCAGTTTATAGAAAACCCTAGGGTTGACAGATGCTCTGTCAACCTCCTGGTTTGCTGTGACGCCTCGTCCTTGGACCGAGCGCACAGGAGAAGATCGTCCAGGTAAAATAAGACCCTCATTCCCTCCGTGCGCAGCGGCTGCAGCGCGGTCTCCAGACATTTGGAGAAGGTGCGCGGGGCTAGCGAGTAGCCGAAAGGGAGGCGATTGAACTGATATTGAATTCCCTTGAACGAAAAATGCAGAAACTTCCGGTGGTTTGGAACTACTGGTATGTGGAAGTATGCGTCTTTCAGGTCGATTGACGTGAACCAATCCCCGGGGCGCACATATTCCAGGACTTGTCTCATCGTTAACATACGGAAATGCATTACTGCTATGGAGCAGTTGAACAGGGACAGGTCGAGAATCGGCCTCATTCCTCCCGACTTCTTCGGTACTACGAAGTAGCAGGAGTAGAAACCCGAGAGTTCTTGTCCGCAAGGGACTCGGGAAATAGTGTCTTTGGACAGAAGTTCCCGCAGCTCCAGCTCTAGCGCCTGAGACTGTACTTGCGATGTGAACGTCGTCTCCATGATCCCGTTGAAGGGAGGTGGAGTGGCCTGAAAATGAAGTGTGTGACCGCAATGAATGGTGTCCGAAATCCATTTGCTCATGATGCAAAGGCGGCGCCACTCGTGCGCGCGTTCCGACAGTGGACACGTGTGCGCGGTCACGTGAACAACGTCTGAGGGTTGTGCATGCGCCCTTACCGCCATCGCCCGTACCAGAGAACTGGGGGCGACCCATGGAGGGCTGCGCTCGAAAGGGCGAGTGCGAAACAGCTGGAACAGGCTGGTCCACACCGCGGAGCGTGGAGTCCGAGAGTGAAGGACGAGTGGGAGCCGGGCCTGTGCACGGGGGCGACAGAGTGCTAGCGGATGGAACCGCGCACTGTGCCGCCGCGCGTGGTCGAGACAGCGACATGACATCCCGCCCCACCCAACGGCGTGGGGAGAGCGGGACGAGTGGGGCCTGGCTGGATGCTGGGGCCGGAGCGCAAATGGAGCGCACCCTTACGGCTGGCCGTGTATTATGACTACCTGCAGGAACATGTGTGCGTGCAGCAGTGCTTGGTGTGGGGAACATGTGTGAAAACTCGGCAGAGGATTCTGCGGAGGACTGTAGGATTGTGCTCTTTGAGTGACGTTTTTTGGGTTTTATTTCAAAACCAACAACATCAGAACAATCACTAACACACACATTCCCCCAAAAGTGTCACTTCCGTGGCTGCTTTCGGCAAGGCTCCTGCACCTGGGACTGCCAAGACGGCGTCTGCTGCCCCCGCCGGAACCGTTGTCCGCCATCTCGCTGGTCCCGTTGATGTGGAGCCGAAGCGGGAGGCCGGCTCCGTGGAGCGGGCGGTGCAGCTGGATGTCTGAAGCTTCCGCGCCGTTCGTCCCATCCTCCAGCCGGAGTGCGAGGCTGACCGAGGGTGGACCAGGTCTCGCACCGTAGCCGATAGTTCGGCCGTCTTCTGAGCCCTCTCAATGACGCCCCTAAGATGGGGACCAAACAGAACATCGGTGGTGATGGGGCCATCCAGCATCTCTCTTTGCAGATGTTCCGGAATGGAGGGCAGGGCCTTCAGCCAGATCGCTCGCTGGATGAGGGTCTGCCAGGCAGCGATGCGAGCAGAACCGGTGAGCACAGCAGCACACAGATTGAGGATAGCATCAGCAGTCTTAGTTATGACGGCTTTCGACTCCTCGGGAGCTTCCAGCTCCTCCATCATCTTGGAGACGCCAAAGGCAAGAAGGGCGATGTTATTCCCTGCAGCGCCGGTCTGAAAGGCACACTGATGTGCGCAGTCGGTGAGTCGCGTCAGCAGCTGGTCATGTTTTGAAGCGGGAACAGCTCGCGGGCCAGCGAGGTGGTTCTTGGCGCCGAACAGCGAGGCCAAATCCGGCTCTAGCGGAGGAACGGATGGCCAGCCTTGGTCGGAAAACCCCTCGACCTTGGTGATGGGCGCATACATGGAGACTGGCGCCTTGAGCTTGGCAGGCTCGGAGAAGGTGGCAGACCAGCAGCTCATAGCAGCGGGGAAGCGCGGCCAGATAGGGTCTGGACAGCGTGTCTGAGTTGCCCCGAAAATTCCCGCCAAATCATCCGCTTCAGGCAGGGCCGGTTCTGGCACAGCTAGCCCCTTGCGGGCTGCTGCCGCAGAAATGATGGCGGGCAGCTCCTGGAGCAGTGCTCTCACTGCTGGCAGGGAGGAGCGAGAAGCCACTGGGGCAGAAGGACCCGCTGAGCGAAGCTCGTCGACCTCCGTTATGTCTAGGAGGGATGCCGCCTCATCGTAGTTTTCGCTGTCGGTGACGTCATCCAGCCGGTTGATGTTGCTGATTAGGAAATGCGTGCATTAAGCAGTGCGGTGTGTTGAAGCTGTCATCAGCTGATCAGGAGCTAAAGAGGCAGATGTTTTCATCCAAGCGTATCACGGCCCGTGAAGAACGAGGAAGATGTGAAGAATAGTCTACGGCTGCTGCAGAAGCGAATCTGCGGGTCTGCAGCCGTGCCCTTCTTAGTGTGACAGCGGGACGTCCCGAAGGTCCGCTCACCTGTTCACCACTCAGATGTCCTGATCTTCTACCTTCCTAGATCATCCAGCTGTAACCTGTTTCTGATCATGTCTTTAGTCCCGCTGTAACACTGATGCATCAGTCTCAGACGGCATGGAGCTCAGGTGTTATTAGAACTACCTGTGTGTGTTTACCACCCAGCATCAGCTCTTCTGTGGTTGGGTCTGACCCATGTTAGTAAATGTAAGTCCTCCATCAGGCTTGTGCCTCTTCTAGTGTCATTTTAAAGGATTTTATTTATTTATTTAACCATTAGTAGATTACCAGCTACAGAAATGCTACTAAAACACACAATTATGTGAAGCTGGAAAAATTAAAATGCTGTGCAAAATTACATTCATTTCTGTAATTTAACTAGACTGAGAGACAATTTAAAGGCTCAGGAACCTTTACAGGTGTTTCAATTTGCAATTTTAAATTTTAGCTGATTGGTAATGTTCCTGTTAGTAGTTCCACCGGTAAGTGCTTATTTATTTAAATAATTCAGGTTTATAAAAACATTTGGACATACATTTTGTTATGTTCCTGTCATTATTCATTTATATTTCACGATTGTAGTAATTCTTGCATGCTTTAATGAAAAAGGTAACAACGTAGTTATTTTTCTTGGTAATTAGTTACTTTTATAATCTTGTAGTTCAGTTAGTAATTGAGTTACTTTTTGACAAAGTAATCAGTAACTATAATTAATTACTTTTTTAATGTAACGTTCCCAACACTGTTCTCACCAAGGTTAACAATTAGTTGTTCAGTGCAGCCAATGAGCTGAGAAAGTCTGAAGCTTTTCTTAATGCAATTCCCAGAAATCAGACTATGCTTGACTTGCATGCTATGACTTTTCTTTGACTTTTTCCTCATCTCTACTGTTTTAATATGCATCTCACAGCCTAACTGCAATACATCTAAGAACCCCCTGGGCTTTACAATATAGGCTGGAGAACTAATGAATGTACATACAATGAATGAAGTGCTTTATTTTTGAAAATTAAATGACATTGTAGCTAATCATCAACGTTTGTCCTACTAGAGTCAGAAATAACCCGCTTGTTACCCTTGTTGACTTACTTGAACACTGACCCACAGGTTAGCCCTGAAAATATCTTAATACAGCTCCAATGTTGCTTGTTTACCTGCTAAACTATTTGATCATTGCCAATAAGGTCTTATGTGAAGTCCAACTAGTCCATTTTCCTGAAATATATCCCTATGTGCCCCAAACTGTCTGCAACTCAATAAAAATATATTTTTTCAATCTGTCTCAGGTAATGACATTGCACGTTGAAGCAGCAGTATTGGGTCACAGCTGTTGAAAACATGTTTTATTCCAGGAATACATTCCTTCTTGTTTGTGTGCTTTTACATAGATGGCTGGTGTTCATACACCTCACTTTCAGCATTATGATGCTTTAACGATTCTGGCAGATGTTGTTGGAGAATGAACTCACTTAAGTGTGACATGGCGATCTGGTGAGATTACCTACCAGTCTCTTCAAGGGCAAATTTTAATGCAGCTGTAAATCCCTCACAGGCATATTTCCTTAGAAATTATTTTGCGTGCACCTCCTCCCTCCATACTTTCACAGCAATTCTTTCATAGCTCCGATCTGCTATTCCAATGTGTTCGGCACTGTATGCTCATTTTTGCCGTTTGTAACACCTGACCAGGGTAGGATGGGCGAGTCGGTGTCACTCACTCCGGCTCCTCCAAGAAGAAGCCGGCTCTGATCGGCTCTGAGAGCTGAGTAGTAATGTCATTATACTGAAAGGCCATGATACTTAAATGCTGTCGCTCACAACGCTGTTCTGCACACTTTGGAAATTGATTGAATGTAAAAAAAAATTTACATTCATGTGGTGTTTCTGTCCAGGGGATAATATAATGTTTAAATTGTCCTTAAATAAGAAACAAAAGTGGACAAGAAGAGGACAAAACAGGAGGATATGGCCGCAGTCACCGGTAACTTTTTCTAACTTTTCTCCAGTAACCTCCTCTTTTCCACCTTGCTCCTGTCTGCGATCCTCTTCAGTAGTGTCCCTGCTACCATCTCCTATGATCGCCAGACTTTTTTGTCCTTCCGTTCATTCACGATCGCCCAAGATGCACCGAGGACGTACCTCCCGGTTTGTTTATCTGAGTGGCGCACTGGCCTGGAGCCAAATGACGATCCCAACCAGCGCGCCTCCAGCAATGTTTATCCGGTCCCGGGAAAATGTCGGAGGAAAAGAGGTGAACGAGCTGGAATCCAGGTGAGAATAAGACTTCTCTTAAAGTGTGGTTTATCTAGTTAACATCGACATGATCTTCTAGCTTCTTGTCCTTTGTTTGGTGACTTGAGCGCCACTTCCGCATTCCCACCAGGCCGCGTTGCGGCGTGGTTTATCCGTCCAAGTTTTTTGAGGTTGGTTTATCCTCATTCCTCAGTGGTTTCTCCTCCTGTTCCCTCCATAAGTGGTTTTTATAAACACCGTGGATCGAACCCTGCTAATTTACGTCCACTAACTCCAGCTGTTTCTGTAGTTTCTGATTCCCCCACCTCACTCAGCATGGCTCTATTAAATACCCGCTCTGTTAATAAGTCCTTCCAGCTCAATGATCTAATCTCTCTAAAAACCTGGATTTTCTGTTTCTGACTGAAGTTTGGCAGCAAACATCTGATTATTCTGGTCTGATTGAACTCTACCGAGTGGTTATTCTTTTCTTAGCCAGCCCCGGGGTTCTGGTCGTGGTGGAGGCCTAGCTGTTGTTTTCAGAGACCATCTTCCATGTAGCTCTACAACCTCTGGTCACTTTGCTTCCTTTGAACTGCAGCTGATTAAAGTTGGGCGTAAGGACCCGTTCTACTGTGCTGTGGTCTATCGTCCACCTGGTCCAAACAGTTCTTTCCTTCAGGAGTTTAGTGACTTTCTATTCTCCACTGTGCAGCTGTCCAGACTGGTGATTGTTGGTGACTTTAACATCCATGTTGATGATCCCTCTGATCACTTTCCAATGAATTTCTCCAGCCTTATGGACTCCTTCAGCTTTACTCAGCATGTTTCTGGCCCCACACACACCAGGGGACACACACTGGACCTTGTTTTTATCCTGAGTCTAAATGCTGACAGTGTCTGTCGTGAGGACATTTATATTTCAGATCACCATTGCATTTTCTTTAACTTGTCAGTTTCTGCGTCCCCACCTCCTGCTCGCCGTATGGTTAGTTCTCGTTTTCTTAATGAGAGCACAGCTAGAAATTTTTCTGCTGCTTTTGATCCACCCTGTTCTTCTGATAACAACCCAGATTCCTTAACTTCTCAGTTTAACGAGCACTGCCTCTCCATTCTGGACAACATCTGTCCTGTCAGAACCAGATCAGTTCCTGCAGTGAACCCTTCTCCCTGGTTTACTGACAGCCTTCGCAGCCTAAAGCACCAATGCAGAATAAATGAGCGCTTGTGGAAGAAAACCCATCTCCACGTCCATCTGCTGCACCTAAAGGATCTTCTGACATCCTTTAACTCTGCAGTCAGAGACGCGAGGGTTCAATATTTTTCCAACCTGGTGTCCCAGAGCAAAGGGAACACCAAGGTGCTGTTTAACACCATCAGCAGCATCATCTCTCCTGCCTCTCCTACAGCCTCCATCCACTCTGTTGCAGACTGTGAGAACTTTCTGTCTTTCTTTGTGGACAAAGTCAATAAGGTTAGATCTAGCATCTCTCCTTCAGCCTTATCGGTGCCTCTCCCTATTCCATCCAGGCCCATCATCCTAGATAGCCTTGCTCCTGTTTCTTTGCCTGAGTTAACCAAACTAGTTAACTCTATGAAGACCTCTGCATGCCCCCTCGACATCTTACCCTCATCTTTGTTTAAAAGTGCTTTTCAGTCCATCGGTCCCAGCGTGCTCTCTATAATTAATGCTTCTCTGGTCTCTGGTCAGGCCCCTGCTTACTTTAAAAATGCTGTAATCCACCCGCTTCTTAAAAAAACGAGTCTCGACCCCTCTCCCCATAGCAGCTTCAGACCCATCTCTAAAGTTCTGTTGTTCTCCAAGATATAGGTAAAGGTTGTGTCTAAACAAGTCACAGCTGCTCTTGATGAACATAACATCTATGGTTGCTTACAGTCAGGTTTTCGTAGAGCTCATTATACTGAAACAGCTCTTCTCTCTCTAATGACCTTCTGACTCACAGTGATGCAGGGGACTGTTATGTTCTGGTCCTGCTGGACCTGACTGCAGCCTTTGACACTGTTGACCATCACCTGCTACTGGAGAGGCTCAGAGACTGGGTAGGCCTATCAGGGACTGCTCTGGAGTGGTTCTTCTCTTATCTTTCTGAGTGTTCCTTTTCTGTTGCCATCTCCATGTTTAGGTCCACCACCACCTCCCTTACCCATGGTGTCCCACAAGGTTCAGTGCTGGGGCCTCTGCTCTTCCTCCTCTATCTGCTCCCTCTTCAGCACATCCTGAGCTCCTGCAAAGGAATCTCCTACCATCGTTATGCAGATGACATCCAACTGTACATTTCCTTTAAGCCCCATGAGATGTCTAAGCTGCAGCTGTTACACACCTGCTTAGACTCTATCAAAACCTGGATGGCTGGGATCTTTCTACAGCTGAATGAAGATAAGACTGAGAACCTCATCTGTGCCCCAGACAAGCTGGTTCCCAAAGTCAGAGACTCTCTTGGTCAGCTTGCGTCTCACACCAAACTAGGGCTGCAACAAACGATTATTTGGATAATCAATTAATCGGATGGTGTCTCGACACGATTAATCGATTAATCGGATTACATAGGGACATTTTTAAAAACTGCTAGGGAAACGTTATTTTTCTCCTTCCCTCACTTTATTAAACACAACATTATTAGAAAACAGTTCAATAGCAGAAAAACAACATGCCATCACCTAAATTGTCTTATAAGGTGTATAGACAGAGACCCTAAGCTACACCTATCTGTGACCTAAAATGCTTGGTCCAAGTTAAACAGCTTAAAGAGCAAGTCAACCCCTACCAGAGTCCAACTCCACTCCCGCTTCATGTTTGAAAAATGCAACACATGCTGTTGCCTGGCAGACCGAGAGGGCGGAGCCGCTAACAAATACACACACACTCAGGGTCACGACAGCATTGTGACATCATAATGTACCAGTTTACATCATAGCATACTTCTTAGCCAATAGCGGTGGCAGATTTAAATTAAAATACAGTGCAGAGTTTTTACCTGACAATGGCACAACACTGCCAGTTTTAGGCAGAATATTTAAATTTTAACTAAGATGCACTGAAGTGCCAAATTATTGACGACACGTGTCTGCAGCATGATTAGACACTCGTTTATTTAGTCTATCAGCAAAAAAAAGTATTTGGGGGTGACTTGCTCTTTAAGGGCAATTCTCATCTGTTTTGTTTGATCTCATCTGTAGACATTTATTATAATTGGGGGTGTCAAACAACTAATTTTTAAATGTAATTAAACATAGGCAGTGAATTAATCAAAATTAATCACTATTTCCAAAAATGACTGAAAAATACCAAATAAAACAAAAGTAAATGAATGCCATCCTCCTTGTGATGATGCCCTGGGCAACTGCCATAAAGTCACATCAAGAAATGCTGCTGATCATTCCAATGATCCCAAATAGACTCACATTAGGCCACATGAAAGCAACTGAACCCAAAAATATATTAAACAGTATATAACTGCACTCTCACAACACGCCTGAAGCAACAGTTAGGACTCCTCCCTCCCTTTTAAAAGCGTTTTCGCTTCTGAGGACATTGTGGTTGTAAAGCCACAAGTTAGTAGTCTGGCCCCGGTGTGATCAACCAGTTTCTGCGGGAATGTGACGGCGGAACCGGTTCGCAGCGGCGCGAGTCGTCGCCCCCCCAACCCCCCCCCCCCCCCCCCCCCGCATATCTAATAGCGTTGCGCTTACAATTTTAAAGACTTTTTTTTTACGAGCTTAGGGCATGTCTAGCCTGTGTAATAATCCGGAGCTTGGGTGAATCACTTTTGAAAAGTTTTTAACTTACCCGGACACCGAGCTCTCTCCTTCCTCGCTGATGATTCTGACATGCTTGCGTTTAAGACGCTGCATCATCACCGTAGTATCCCCATGCCATGCTAAGTCTGACCTACAAACGTTGCATGTCTTCGCCTGATTTAACTGAAAATGCTCCCAAACTTTAGAAGTTTTTACTTTTTGGGGGTCTCGCTGCTTCTGCCATGTTCCTCTTACAAACACCTGCTGGCTCTCCACCGGTCTGCGCGCAACGGCGGGCGGGAGGGGAGGGGGCTTTTGGAAGAGTTGCGCAACACAACGAATCGATGACGCAATTCGTTGCCAACGCTTTTAGTAATCGATTTTCATCGAATTTATCGACTCGTTGTTGCAGCCCTACACCAAACCTTCCGTCAGGAATCTTGGCGTGACCTTTGACCCAGCTCTCACCCTGGATTCTCATGTCAGTTCTCTTGTTCGCTCTTCCTTCTTCCATCTCAGGAACATTGCAAAGCTGAGTCCCATTCTGTCTCGCTCTGAACTTGAGACAGTTATCCACACCTTCATCTCCTCACGCTTAGACTACTGTAACTCTCTTTTCACGTGTCTGAGCAAAACCTCCCTGAACCGTCTACAGGTGGTTCAGAATGCCTTTGCTCGGCTTCTGACCAAGTCCTCCAAACACACCTATATCACCCCGCTTCTCCTCCACCTTCATTGGCTGCCAGTCAACGTCAGGGTTCATTTCAAGATCCTGGTTCTGGTCTATAGGGTCTTACATGGACAAGCACCATCTTACATTGATGATCTTCTTAGTCCCTACACCCCAGCAGGTCCCTGAGGTTCAGTGATCAAAGCCTACTGGTTGTGCAGTGCACCAGGCTAAAGACCAAAGGTGACAGATGTTTATGTTTATTTATTTGGCAGACGCTCTTATCCAAAGCGATTTACAATTTATAACCTATAGGGCATGTTGTGATATGTGGGGGAAACCGGATTACCCGGAGGAAACCCAAGCATGCATGGGGAGAACACGCAACTCCACACAGAAAGGCTGCAGCCGAGTTTCGAACCTGCAACCTTCGTGCTGCCAGGCAACAGTGCTAACAACTGTGCCACCATGCAGCCAGATCATTTGCTGCTGTGGCCCCCAGACTCTGGAACTCTCTCCCCCTGAGCCTGAGATCAGTTGTCTCAGTGGACTCCTTTAAAAAACAGCTGAAAACTCACTTGTTCAAGCTGGCTTTTGTATGACCTTCTTCACCACTCTCTCTTTATTCTGCTCTCCCCACCTATTCCACCTTACTCAGGATCCACTGATTTCCCTCTTTCCTAGTCACTCTCTCTCTTTCTTAACATTTTTTAATCACAATTGTCTATTTTTAGCTCATTTTAAATGTATTTTAACCATTTTCTGAATTCTTTTTTATATTTTTACATTTTTTTGTTTTTGTGAAGCGACTCGTGATTTTTACCTTGAGAGGCGCTATAGAAATCATATTTTCTTCTTCTTCTCCCCAAACTGTCTCCCTTATGTAAAAATGATATAAAAGTCACATCTTTAAAACAAGGAAAGGAAAACAGTCTGCTAAAACCTGACAGATGCACCACTCTTCAGTCGATCTACTGTGAGCCAGGTTTTCAGCTAAAAGCTAGCTGGAGTCACCTTGCACACTCCACAGAGAGAAGTGAAGGTTCTCAGTCATCCTGGGCAGGATGATCCTAATGGGGTCAGGGAAAATATGTGAGTGCTCCTCAGATGAAAACTAAAACATCTTCAAGGAAATGAAGAGGTCATAGTTGCACATCTTCTCTGACTGCATTAGGACCCACAAAGAAAAGCTTTTAGAGATTTGGAGGACTTGCTTGCTAAAAAGCAAAAATGCAGAAATGTGCAGATTTTTGGGTATACTTATTTTTGTGTGATGTAGTCTAGCTTTGCTTTTATAGCTCTAAAAGGGGGCATGGGGTGGCTGTTGCTCTTGGAAAAATAGATTTTGTGAGAAGCTGCAGTTGAGACAGATTCATCCCATTCCATTTTATTTATAAAGCACATTTCTACACGGCCGAGGCCTACCAAAGTGCTGCACAGTAAAAGAGCATAAAAATATACACACGGGAAGAAAGTAATTAAAGTAGTACAGTAACTACTATAAAATCAACAATAAAAATAAAACATAGACATAGTAAAATGCTAACTAGGCTGAAGTAAAAGCCAAGGAATAAAATGAGTCTTCAGGCGTGGTTTTAAATCGGACAGAGAGGGGGCCATTCTCACTGCTAGAGGGAGTTAGAGACGAGTCGCACAGATTGAGAAAGCTTGTTATCCTCGTGTCCTCAACCGAACACTTGGGACCTGTAACAGGTGGTGGTCTGCTGACCAAAGAATTTGACCAGGTACGTAGGGCTGAACCAGCTGAGTCAAGTACAGAGGCGCATAAAGATAGAGTGACTTAAAAACAAGAACTGGATGCGGTAGCGCACCGGGAGCCAGTTCAGCTGGGTCAGAACAGGAGTAATGTGCTCCCTCCATCTGGTGTCCGTCAAAAGGCAGGCCGCCACATTCTGCACCAGCTGTTGGCGAGTAACCGAGGAAGATGTGGATCCATAAAAATGGGAATTTGCATAATCCAAGCAAGAGATCACAAATGCATGTGTGCAGGTCGTGTCTAGTCAGGATGGACTTCATCTTTGATAGCTGGCGAAGTTGGAAAAAGCAGGATCTAACCACCTGGCTAATGTGAGAGTCCATCCGCAGCTCTGGGTCCAAAACCACCCCCAGGTTGGTGATGGTTGGCTTCACTAAGCTGCAAAAACAGGGTGGCAGGACAGGACTAACTGCAGTGGGAGAGGGAGGAACAAATAAAAGAGCCTCCAACTTAGACTCGTTCAAACGTAAAAAGTTATTATAAAGCCAGCCCTTCACCTCATTCAGGCAATCCACAGCCGGTTGCACCGACTCCTGAGGTTTTAAATAAACATAAAATTGGCAGTCATCAGCATACAAATGATAAGACATGCCAGGTTGCCTAAAAATAGCTGTCAGAGGAAGAATGTAAAGATTAAAAAGCAGAAGTCCTAAAATAGAGCCTTGGGGAACACGAGGAAGCTTCAGAGGCTAAATCCCCCAGCCTCACACAAAAAACTTCTGTTGCTGAGGCACGATCTGAACCAGTTCAGGACAGTTCCCTGGATACCCACAGCCTGGTTCAGTCGGCAAAGTAGTATAGCATGGTCTACAGTGTCAAAAGCAGCTGTGAGATCCAGCAACACCAGTAGAACATGGGAGCTGAATTCAGTGGACCACAGAATATCATTTAAAAATGGAAGCTTCGAGATGGGGATTCAAACCATGGATACAAATCTACTAAATTAAAAAAAAGGCTTTTACTTCATTAACCCTCTGATGCATGAATTATGAGATTTTCAACCATGATTTTTTAACAATTTTTTTTATTCGTCTTTAGGTGTGAATGAAACAAATTTCAACAAATTTTTTTGTAACATTTTGGTAATTGACAAATAATTTATTACATGTCCATCTCAGTGGACAGCATACATTCTGAACATGAAATATGTTGGCTTGACTTACTGAAGTCCAAATGGAGGGGCTCACATGCAATAAAGTCTTCAACAGCTATGCTTCATAGCAAAAATAAAGAAATAACAATTTTGAGTACCTGTCCACTGTAGTGACCATTATGCATCAAAGGGTTAAATATGAAGCTCTCGTCTGCATGGTGACATCTTGCGCACTCCAGGGAGAGAAGTGAAGATTCTCAGTCATCCTGGGCACGATGATCCTAATGGGGCCAGGGAAAATATGTGAATGCTCCTCAGATGAAAACTAAAACATCATGGTGACAAATATGAAGCTTTTGTCTGCATGATGACATCTTTAGACAGAGGTTTGATAATTAAATAATAACTACAAATGCTCAATAGGGCTTGTGATCATGTCATCATCACCGGCCGCCATGTTGGTAACCTCGTTACTTTTTTCTTGTTACTTCAGACAACAGTGTGCTCACTCTTGCGGCTTCATTTAGTCTATTATTAATTTGATTGGTTAATATTCAACTATGATAAATGGTGTTTATCGCTGTGTTGTGGGTGCAACAGCGTAACATATGATCACCAGTGAAAAAGGTGAGAAACGGGCTAACTTTTCTCCGTTTTCCTGCTTGGTGTCATAACCACGGAGACCAGGGACGAAATTTTGATTTCAGAAGTGGGGGGGACACAGCAGGCTTGTGCGGATTTGGGGTGGGGGTGTTAGGTAAAGACCCTTTGACACGTCACATGCCCATCTCAATAATTTTTCCATCCTCATATATATATATATATATATATATATATATATATATATATATATATATATATCAAAGTTAAAAAATGTACAACTCTATTATCATTCATATTTATTATCATTATTGAAGTGCAGTTTTGGCTGTTGACAATGGATAGGCCATTGTATTTATTGTTTTGGGTCTTTTTTTATTGTTTTTGGTGCAACATTTTCTAACAGGGAGTGAGATTCTTTTTTTTATTTAATTTTTGTTTGTTATTTTTATTCATTTAGAAGTTCTGGTTCTGGACATTTCAATGTTAAATGAAGGTTTATTTGTTGCATTTTAAAGGGTGTACTTGCATTATTATGATATATTAACATTATATTAGTGGTTATTTTGGTCTAGATAATGTTGACAATGATATCGTTTATCATCAACAATTTGTTGGACAAAATATCATCCAGCAAAATTTGTTACTTTCCCAGGCCTAGTCAAAAGTATAAAAATTATTTATACATAAACGGTCCCTCCTGAGATCTGGCCGTTATTTCATTTGCTGTGTTAGAGGACATGCTGAACTAATGTTTTACACATGATCATCACCCTAACATTTGTCACAATGATCAATTTTATGTCTATCGTATCTTCATTATTTCAACCTCACCTGTGAGCCTCCAGCCTCTGCTCCATCTCCTCCAGGCTCTCGTCCTCCATCTCCTACAGCCTCTCCTGCTGTACCTTCACCGGTCTCTCCTCCTGCATCTCTGTCAGTCACCTGAAAAAAAGATGCATGAACTATAAACAGTGGGAGATTTTGGAATGGAACAAACAGAAATATTTACAGGATGGTTCTAGTATGATTCACAATTATTATTAATATAATGTGTAAATTATTCATTACCAATTTGAGTGTATAAAAACATATTAAATATGTTTTTTCCCTTAAAAGTGTTTAAACAGTTGTTGCATTTCAACACACAAAAAATAAATGGAAAAAATAAGATAAATCTAATGAAAAGTGTACATCTTTGACATTAAGCTTAAAAAAATCTGTTGACGATGATGATACTGTTCATTTTTCAGAGCTTTTTAATGTGAACATATACATTGCAATAGATAAGTTTACAATAAAGTTAAATGATAAAAGTTTTGAAGTTACACTTCTACTACTACTACTACTAGTAATAATAATCATGATAATAGTAATAATAATAATAATAAATAATAATAATTATAATAATACGAATAAATTGTGTCTGAGGAGTCAGTTATGTGGAGGAGATTAGTTTGTAAAAGTTAGTTTTGAGTATGTTTGTGAAGGAGGAGGTGAGTCTGAGCTTAATGTAGCGGTGTCACATGTTCCAACTTACGTTTTGACTTTGAAAGAAGTCTCTTATATCCACTTTTCGTTTTCTTGACATGCTGCCTCCTGGCTGTGCCTAACTACCAAAGACTCACAAATGAACACTTATTCAAATGTTATATAATGGAAGCTGAGCTGAGCTCTGATATTACACAGCGTCTAGTTGACGATGTGACTCAGTACCGGTGTTCCCTAGCGGCTCCAAACTAGCAAAACAACGTGAGCACGTTCTGACTGTTTACAACTTGAGTGACAGCAGCAACAGCCAATAATACGTTAGCAAGTATCAGCAGAGCCAATAGATTAGCTTTTGGGTGGGTCTAATAGGAAACCGGTTTCCGTTTCGGTCCTAGTGCTCAATCAAATCCATTTAATGGAGCGTAATATTGTTTTTGGACGGAAAAAAGTGAAGGGGACCGAAACTGCCTTTTGAAAAAGTGGGGGGGACATGTCCCACCCGTCCCCCCCCCAAAATTACGTCCCAGACGGAGACATAAAGTCTCGCTGGCTCAACTGGATCACAGCTGCAAGGCAACCAAACATCACTCTCCAGAGTATGCCTGGATGTTTCTCAATGTCAAGGAACCTCACCTTGATGCCTTAGTCCCGCCACGGTTGCCTAGAATATACATCATCAGGAACCACCAAGGCGTGTACGAATGTTTATGTGCTACAGAGGCATCTGTTCTCTGTTTGTTAGCCGTTTACCTAACTGAGCAAGGATACACAGGAGGTGTCTTGTAGCCTAACCTTTGTCAAAAATTTCCCAGAATACAGCACGGTATTTTCAAAAGGATGGCAGATCAGGAGCCAGCAGTCACTTTGGGGGAATATTTCCAGTTTAAATGTAAGTGAACTAATTGTAGCTATCGGGCTGATATCTAAAATGTTTTTTATATCCAAAGCAGTTATCTCTGATTGGTTAGTTGCTTAGTAGTTGCAGCTTTGGTTGCTAGCAGGTAGTAACTCACTTACATATTTAATGTAACCAATATATACACAATTTAAAAAGTAAATGGTTCGTTATACAATTATATTGAAACGTACATGTATAAAATATGTTACCTCATGTGATGTGACCGCCGTGAAAGCCGTGGTCACGTGGTGTAAGCCTGTTCCATTTAACTGGTTTCTTTGACCAAGGAAGGACACTGTCCTCGTAAGCAAGGCACCTGGCCTAGCAAGACATCGCCTTGCTAGGCCAGGTGCCTTGACATTGAGAAAAACCAACGGTCCTGATGAGAGTGTATTCTCTGCATTTTCACCGAGGTAAATTACAGATGATATACTTTTTTTTTATCGTTTCTGTACTTCAACTCAGACATGCATACCGACACATAGATACACACACAAAGTGGTAGACTAATGCAGGCACACAGACACACAACACAACCTCTGCTGCACTTCTATGAAACGTATACCTCTCATCCAGACGTTTACATCTGCTCACATCACAAACAAAAAATGTCTGTTTTGCAGGGCTGCGGCAGCAACAAGTTGTCATTGGTGCTCCAGTCTTAGGTCTTTCGCATGGATCCTCACCATTTATGCTGATTTTCTCCATATACCAATCTCTGGCTTCCCTATTTAACATATCCCTATAATCTGCATCCTTTTCGGGAATTTAACATGTGCTCATGAAAATGATTTAAATCATAGAAATATATTTATAAACGTAAACTGTAATAGAATATTGAAAATGATTACCCTTATCGTATAATAATCAGAGCATAACATGCCACATATATTTGCAGCCCTAAAGGATGAACGAACGAACGAACAAACAAACAAACTAGGTCCAATTCACGTTTCTTAAAAAAACACAGGAATCTAATTTTGTCAAAAGCACCAACAAGTTATTGTTCAAGCAGTGTGCATTTAGGCTGACCCCTATAGAAAGTTAATAAAAAATATCAACCCTATAATAGATAATTTTGTGCACAAATACTCATGATCAGATTCAATGCAAAATCAGATTTCAAAGAAAGTTTAAAAAAAAAAATCCCATTGTTAGACATTTTGTCTTATTTTTTTTTCTTAAAACAAACTTAATTATTTTCTAGATTAAAAAAAATTAATTCAAATGAAGTAAATATTCTTAAATATGATCCAAATATTATTGCTTTCAGTAAAAAAAATATACCAATGAGGTTAGCAAAATTTGCCTGGCTAGAATTCTTAAATCTAACAAATAAATCAAAATTTTGATAATTTTGCTGTCCCTTATTTTAAGTAATGCCATTTTTCTAGAAAAAATATATATTAAAAATAAGAAAATGTCTTACAGTGATTTATTTATTTATTTATTTATTTATGTATTTATTATTATTATTATTATTATTATTATTATTATTATTATTATTATTATTATTATTATTATTATTTTGCTTTCTTAGAAATCAGTTTTTGCCGTACACGTAAATTCAAACACAACCCCAGCTTCTGGCTTCAACACAGTGCAATATCTTTTTGTGTTTACACTTTTTGTTTTTACTCAATTAGAATTAGTCTTTGTATTAGTCTTTGTACTCTGCTCATTAGAAACATGTAGCAGCTGGGTGAAATCTGGCTTGGTAGCATTCATTAATTGAACACCATAATGGGGGTCCTTAGATGATGCTACCTGATTTTTCTGTACAGAAGAAAGTGGAGCCTTTCAGTTCCGTTACTAAGATGTGAGACAATAACACAAACAGGAAAACTGGTAAACTAGTAGGCGTGTAGGAATTTGAGGAGTTTGAATAGGATGAATGTAGGTAAATGAGCTTAGTATTTCAATGAAAACAATGTTTGTACTTATTATTTTTGTCAGCGCATTTGGTTTTGCATTCCTGAATTTACTATAAATTCAATACGGCCATCTTGCAGGATTCCTAAACAGCTGGAGTTGTTACACATCTAGATCCCTATGAGATGAAACAACAATGATGAATTGGACAAAAAAAACAACTTTGGAGATTTATTAAACATCATATAAAAGTATTTAATAGACAATGAGTGGCGTTTTTCTTCTTGAAAAAAACTAAAAGCCAGAAGAAGAGAAGAGAATCGTTTTTAATGAGCTGAAGTTGTGTTTGGACTAACACAAGCTTTACTTGTACAGAAATATTTTGAACTTCAGGATTTTTAGTTCAGTTCTATCCGTGCTGTCATAAAGTGACAGAACTTGTTAGAGGACAAAACTGTGATGATTGATGATGAACTTGATTAGACTTTGTGAGACGCTCACATCCCCCTAGCTGCTGCTGGAGAGCTAACTCCTCCAGGTTGAATACACTTCAGGCTTCCAGGTTGTTTGTCATGTTTCTACACTGGAAGACGCAGGGTGAGCAAAATTTTGATTCCTTTCTCAGTAATGACATGTACAGATGTGAATGGACATCTGCAGGTGGGGCAAGATGCAGCTGGATTTTCACAACCTGGTGTGGAAATGATGAATAGATCCAACTCCAGATGGCAGATATTATCCAGAGATTCTCACCAAATCAGAAGGCAAAGTGGGGGCATGCAGGGGACACCGGTGATGGGAGTGACTGATATATCACAATGAGATGCAAATACACAGCAAACATTACAGGTTAAGCAGGGATTCTGAAGTGGCTTACTGACATTGGAATGAGGAAAGGGGTCCTGCTTTCACAGGAGAAGTTAGCTGCTGTCAAGGTTCAAATGAAACAGAAAAAGTCAGAAGCAGAAAATATTAGGAAGCAGTCACCTTGATGGATGCAAAGCTTAAGAATATGTTTAAAATATAAATTATCCTACAAAAAAAAACTTTTTTAAAAGTCCATTGCCACATTATCTCAACTGTAGCGTGATGAATTGTCCATTTTTGACCTAAAAGGCCCTTCTCTATTTTGCTCTGCCCAAGCAGAAACACAAGTTTCTGATACAAGCCTATTCTACAAGATATGGGCCAAGGCCACTCATGCTCTGTGGTCTTATCTAATATCTAAACGATTGCTTCCTCGGACAGCACAAGAAAGAAGAAAGAAGACGAATAACTCTTTCTCTTTAAATGATAATCAAATAACTTTGTTAGTCCAAATAATGATGTGAAGCTCAATGTTCAATCAATCTGTGGAATATTACTTGATATTATAATCCTATGATAGTATATAATAAGTAATATAGCTTTAAACTAGACACTAGACTGATCACACGTAATGCTAAGATCACATGACACAATCCCCTTCTCTCTCCAATCAGAACTTTCCTTTCTGACGCGTGGCGTGGTTTGCGTGGTGTTGGGGCAGCAGTAGCTCAGCAGGTTGAGCGGGTTGTCCAGTAATCGAAAGGTTGCAGGTTCGATCCCTGCTCCGGACAGAGAATTCTGCTGTTGTGTCCTTGGGCAAGACACTTAACCCACCTTGCCTGCTGGTGGTGGTCGGAGGGACCGGTGGCGCCTGTGCTCGGCAGCCTCGCCTCTGTCAGTGCGCCCCAAGGCAGCTGTGGCTACATCGTAGCTCATCACCATCAGCGTGTGAATGTGTGTGTGAATGGATGAATGATACTCTGTAGTGTAAAGTGCTTTGGAGTCCTTACTCTGAGAGGCGCTATACAAGTGTGGGTCATTTATCATTTATCATATACCATCCCCTTTTGTTGGCAAATTCTGATTCCACAATAAATCAAAACATCTGGATTATAAAACTAACTCCCACGTCACCCTTAAGTGTGTTCAAACGTTCTAGAGTTTCAAGCTGGCCACTCGTAACTTTTTAACCACAAAGAACCTCGACAAGCTGGATAATAAAACCTTTTGCAAGCTACAACTGAAGCAACACTCCTTCAGAGTAAAAGCTGAACTCACTGACCCTTCAGGGTCCTGCTGATGCTGTAATCACCCGTCGCTTACCTGGGGGCATTCCAAGACTAGTCTGTCGTACCGTACGCTGTTTCATCGGCTCCGGTACCAAAGGGGGGTCCGAGGACCTAGCATTCTGGATCTACAACAGAGGTCTCCGCCAAGGGTATATAGAGCGGCAACATGGCGTCTGAATGTGGTCTTGAAACTCCAAATGTAGTTTAGAGCAACCATTTGCTCCCACACAGAACTAACGTTTCTCCGCTAACGAGAGTTCTGATAACAACATTCCACTTTACACCAGCCATCTTGCCTCATTCACACCTAGATCCATTCATCACACAGAGTGTTTAGAGTTAGTTA
The DNA here is from genome assembly GCF_043380555.1 of Nothobranchius furzeri. Taxonomy (NCBI): domain Eukaryota; kingdom Metazoa; phylum Chordata; class Actinopteri; order Cyprinodontiformes; family Nothobranchiidae; genus Nothobranchius; species Nothobranchius furzeri. The sequence continues at coordinate 43,917,409 of NC_091746.1, read as the reverse complement.
GCCTTGTTTTAAATTGTTTGTAAGTAAATCTTCTCAAACTTTAAAACTTGTCTCTCTTTTTTGACTCTGGGTTAATATGAAGTGTTATCTAATCCCTGCAATAAAAAGTTCCGATCTTCCGGTTAAAGTAATATTCAATGATCCATCAAATTGATTTCATATTTCCTATGGAATCTCACATTCTATGGGTTCATTACGTAAGATGTAACTAACGAATCATTACACAATGCTTGATGAAAAGAAGTCTACTTTTTAAATGTTTTAAAAATGTTTAAACACAAGCATTTTCCAAACACACACTCAGATTACTGATGGTTTCCAATTAGAGAGAGAACAATTAGTTCTACAGGTAAGATTGGATTAGATGTGTTTTGAGTTGTGGAGACTTGATAAAGGAAACAGAAAATTATAAATCTCACAGGCACAAAAATTATTGTGTTTATCAACAAGTTCCTTTTCATATCAGTTACAAAGTGAATGTTTAAATGAACAACCATGATGGAAACGACATGCAAGTCATTAACCTCTGCCACCAGAGATAGCAATAAAAGAAGGGGTAAAAACACATTTTTCTCTTGCATGTCATTTTTTTTTCCTTTTCCATCAGAGGCTGGCAATTAAGAAAATTAAAATCCTTGAATAAATTAGGAAACCAATTCATCTTCAGATATGAAAAAGTCAACAGCGTTGCTAAGACGTGTCAAGTTAGCAGACAAAATGGCATACTTCAAAAAGAAGAGGGGGAAATACCTATTTCATTTTACTTCACATTATTTTGAATAGCTACAAAAAAAACTTCTGATATTTTCCAACGCATATCTTTACAATGTTGCTAAAACAACCATTGATTGTTGCACTGGAATATAGTAAGTTAGGGAGACATTTTTTTTGCATGAGATTAATCAATTGATCCAAATACAAGCAATTCCATTTCAATGTCAGTTGTAATGTCAGTTATTTTTCTTCAAAATATTCACTTAAGTGTTGCTGCTGCTGTAACAATTGAATTCCCCCACTGTTGGATCAATAAAGTATATTCTATTTTGTTCTATTATAGAACTTTATAGCAACCAGGGCTGCACCAACAGGCTTCATAGTACTACATACACAGAGAGAAGGCAAAGTTTTTCAGTTCAGGTAAGTTGTTCCGGAGATGGGACAGCAACCGCATAAGCACAATCACCTCTACTCTTTCATTTGGATTTGTAAATAGCAAGGAGCAGCTGGTTATTTGACATAATGTTTCTAGATAGGGTGTGAAAGGTCCTGGCGATAGGATCTTTGGACTGCAGTAAAAAGAGCTTGTAGTCACTCCTGAAATAGGTGAGGAGCCATTAGGGAGAAACCAGACTGATGTATTTAAATTTACTTGTACCTGTTGAGAGATGAGCAGCATTATTTTGTATAATCTATACAGGAAGGATCTAAATCCTTATGCAATAATCAAGGCTTGTTGAGACGAAAGCAAGGATGAGTTGATCAAAGTTGTTAGGAAGCAACACTTTGGTTAAATGTCTGAGCCAAAAGAAAGTTTCTTGAACAGCTGAGCTGATTTGTTTGTTGAATTTAAGGAAGGAGTAAAAAAAATGACCCCAAAGTTTCTTACAGCAGATCGACTGAGTGGTGCTGGAGAGCCTTGTCTTGTTATCATGTGAAAAAAAATAGAAAATAGATACAGTAAAAAAGAAATGTACTTCAATTTGGGTTAGGGTTAGGTTAAAAAAAACATGCTCAGTTTTAATTGCAAAGCAGATGAAAAAAATTTAAGGTAATGATTTTTGTTTTGCTTTTTCAGGAAGAGAAAAAATAACTGTGTTTAATGCATAGTTGAGTCCTAAAGGGTAAACTAAATATAAAATATAATTAGTGATCAGTTAATTTTACATCTGCCAAAATATTTTCTCCCTTGTAAATATGAGAACAAAACACATACATTATTTTTCCTTTTCACCCTTTTCTTGGGACTCAGAAAAGGTTATTACGTTTGAAATGCTGCTTCTAAATCATGATATGAATAAACAAAAAAAAAAGGTCAGACTTGAGATTGAGTCCCATTTGTACCCTATTGCAGGTGTTTTTTCCTGCAGAAAATAACTTATTAATGTGTTATAGTCATCAGATCTGTCGTTATTGATATAAAGGATCACTTTAAGTGCTGCATTCTAATCCTTGTTTGTTTATTTCTGTTAATTTGCAGAGAGCTGGTGGTCTCTGTCTCAAGCACTATCGAGCATTAAGCAGCATCCCGGACAGGTGAGTTCATTGCCAAGCCACACAAACAGATAAACAAGAGAAACAGAAATTCACACACACACACACACACACACACACACACACACACACACACACACACACACACACACACACACACACACACACACACACACACACACACAAGAAAAACACACACACACCTTCAGAAAGCTAACTGTGAGCCTTACATGTATGTATTTGATAAGTGAGAAATAACCAGAGCACCAAAAGGAATCCCATCCGTGCACATGGGACAACTTGCAGGAAGGTCCCATTCGGGTGTTGAACCCACAGTCGCCTTGCTACATTCTAATGTCTGTACCAAAATCAACATAAAGGACAAATTGAGTATTTTGGCACCTTTTAGCTTATTCCTTTGTGACATTTGCATAATTTCACCATTCTGCCAAACTGCATTTATAAAATAGTTTTATCACTAACGCTCAGTTATAACTTGCAGTTTTTTTTCCTGCAGAAAATAACTTATTAATGTGTTATAGTCATCAGATCTGTCGTTATTGATATACTTACTTTAATATGTAAAAGACAGATGATGGATGGATTGTAGTCCAAGAAAAAGCAAGTTAGCACCTGGTTACTACAGTTAAATACTACAGTTCAATGGTGGAAGAATAGCCAAACACTTGATAACTACTGTAATTTGTGTTGGTTTTATTAAACACTATTATTTTTACTCATGTGACTAAGAGTAAGTAAAAAAAAAAGCATAACATGATGAAATTTTGTATGATCAGCAGCAATTTTGGTGGCAATAGCAGCAAATAACTGTGGGTCTTTCGGGTGAGTGCTGCGTCTGCAAGGCTGCATTAAAACAGTGAGCAGAATACAAACAGTACAAGAAGACGGGCATGATGGAAAGACAGCAGTAAGCTGAGGAGCTGAACTCACTTTTAGTCCTCAGATAACACACACACACATTAAGATAGATTCTGAGAGTATAAAATGGCATAAGCTGTGATATGAACCAAAAAACAACAGAAACATTATGGTGGACATGGTAAATGGTCTGAATGTTTAAGGCACCTTCTTAGGGTTCTACAACCCCCCAAGGCACTTCACAACACAATCAGTCATTCACCCATTCACACACACATTCACACACTGGTGGGGGTAAGCTACGATGTAGCTACAGCTGCCCTGGGGCGCACTGACAGAGGCAAGGCCTGGGACATGGGAATAATTGACAAAAAAGCTAAGGGGTGTATTGTTTCAACACAGCAGATGTAGAGACAGATGAGAGGGGCAGAGGGAGAGAAGTAAGATGAAGATACTTTGCAGCTGTATCTTCTTCCTTTAATATGTAAAAGACAGATGATGGATGGATGGCCCACCACGTTAACTAAGTGTCTCTTATGTATGCCAATAACTCACTGCACATAAAGGAGCGAAACTGCAGAGCAAAGCACAAACATGAGATGATGGACAGTTTAGTAGGTAAACAAACAGTAAGAGATAGACGGGCTCGTACATTTACAGAAAAACAGAACAAGCCAAATAATGAAGCAGATTGGAAAATGGAGTTAAACTAATAGATAACTGCAGAGATAACCATATAAGCAATTTACAGTGTGGCAATAAATATAGATTTATATCTATATGTATCAAATGTGGTGTAGATTTATCTTGTTTAGTCATTTATAATTTTATATCAATTGATCGTGTCAGGCGTGCTGGTGTGTGAAGCGGAGGTGAGGATCCACACGCGGGTGAAGAAGGTAGGCAGTCAGACATGAACGATTAAAGGCTTTAATAATAAACACGCTGACACTGAAACAATGAACCAACAAGACACACAGGACTGAAGGGGTTTAAATACATGAGGGCTGGGAGCTTGGGTGATTGGAAAACGAGAGGCAGGTGGGAGCAATTAACAGAGACACATGACTGAGCAGAATGGGGAGACAAGACAGGGTGTGATAGTACCCCCCCCTCAAAGGGTGGATCCCAGACGCCCACAGGAACACAGAGCAGGGCAGGAGGAGGGGGACCAGGAAGGAGGGCCAAGAGGAACTGAGGGACCGGTGGAGAGGAGGCAGGAACCAGTAAAGTCCGGGGACCTGCGTCTGGGGCAGAGGAGGAGACGACGACGGGCTCTTGGCGTCCTGCGTCTGGGGCAGAGGAGGAGACGACGACAGGCTCTTGGGGGCCTGCGTCTGGGGCAGAGGAGGAGACGATGACGGGCTCTTGAGGGCCTGCGTCTTGGGCAGAGGAGGAGACAACGACGGACTCTGGGAGGCTCGCGCCTGGCGAGGGCAGGACCGGCAGTGACCGGAGGCAGAGACACTGCAGGAGACGTCCTTGACTTCTGGACTGGCGGCATCGGCCTCTGGACTGGAGGCGTCGGCATCGGCCTCTGGACTGGAGGCGTTGGCGTCGACCACTGGGCTGGAGGCGGCGGCGTCGACCACTGGGCTGGAGGTGGCGGCGTCGACCACTGGGCTGGAGGTGGCGGCGTCGACGTCGACCACTGGGCTGGAGGCGGCGGCGTCGACCACTGGGCTGGAGACGGCGTCGACCACTGGACTGGAGGAGCTGTTGACCACTGGACTTGAGGAGGAGCCGTCGACCACTGGACTGGAGGAGGAGACGTCGACCACTGGACTGGAGGAGGAGACGTCGACCACTGGACTGGAGGAGGAGACGTCGGACTGGAGGGGACTTCGACCTCTGGACTGGAGGGGACTTCGACCTCTGGACTGGAGGGGACGTCGACCTCTGCACTGGAGGGGAGGTCGACCTCTGGACTGGAGGGGACGTCGACCTCTGGGCCGGGGGCGGGGTCGACCACAGGACTGAAGGCGGGGTCGACCAAAGGACTGGAAGGGGCGTCGACCACAGGACTGGAAGGGGCGTCAACAACAGGACTGAAAGGGGCGTCGACCCCAAGGCTGGGGGAGTCAACCTCAGGGCCGGGGGTGTTGACCTCAGGACCGGGGGTGTTGACCTCAGGACCGGGGGCGTCGACCTCCGTCGACTTCTGGTCCGGGGGCGTTGACTTATGGTCTGGGGGCATCGACTTCTGGACCGTCGATCTCTGGACCATCGACCTCTGGACCGTCGACCTCTGGACCGTCGACTTCTGGACCATCGACTTCTGGACCGTCGGCTTCTGGACCGCCAACTTCTGGACCGCCGGCTTCTGGAGTGGAGGAGGAGCTGCTGCAGACGGGACTGCTTCCTTGGCTGGAGCCGCCGGACTGGGCTCTGACATCTGGACAGGCCGGCCCAGGGGAAGAGCCTCTTGGGTTACCACTGGAACTGGAGCTGACTGAACTGGTAGCGCCGGTAACTGGGAGAGCAGGGAGGATAGATTGTCCAGCTGGAGCTCCTGGAGACTGAGGCTCTGATGGAGTTGGGCCAGCTCAGCTCGGAGACCAGCGAGCTCTGCTGGGTGGACTGCGGGCTCGATCCTTTGGCCTGGAGACGAGGGAGCTGCTGACTGGACCAAAACCTTCTCCTGGTGATTCGGGGAGGATAGGGTGTCCAGCTGGAACTCCTGAAGGCTGACGAGCTGACGGATCCGGCCAAGCTCCGCCTGGAGGCCAGCAAGCTCTGTCTGCTGGGCTGTAGGCGTGGTCCCTCCACCTGCAGATGACGGAAGCGCTGACTGGACCGGAGGCGGGACTGCAGATCTGATTGGGGGTGGGTCCAAGCTGGCGCGCCGAGCCGGGGCAGCGGCGAGCTCGCGGCTCCGTCCTGGGACAAGGGCGGATGGTGGAGCCCGGCATCCTTCCCAATGTCATGGGCCAACACCGGGGGAGCACACAGCCAGTCTGGTGCCCACGTAGCCGGAGCGGTCTAGCTGCGTCTCCCGGTCCAACCTCCCATCTGGCTCCAGGAGGGTGGAGAGGATCGCCGAGGCTGACATTCGGCAGCGGCGGCGAGGCGACGCCGGAGGAGGAGAAGCCGGCCGGTGGTTGGAGGTAAGGAATTGGAGCAAGCACTCCCAGGGGAGAATCTCCCCGCTGGATCCTTTAGCGGGTTGGTTCATTCTGTCAGGCCTGCTGGTGTGTGAAACAGAGGTGAGGATCCACACGTGGGTGAAGAAGGTAGGCAGTCAGACATGAATGATTAAAGGCTGTAATAATAAACACGCTGACACTGAAACAATGAACCAACAAGAAACACAGGACTGAAGGGGTTTAAATACATGAGGGCTAGGAGCTTGGGTGATTGGAAAACGAGAGGCAGGTGGGAGCAATTAACAGAGACACATGACTGAACAGAATGGGGAGACAAGACAGGGTGTGACAGATCAGGGCACCACCAAGTCTTTGTTAGTGTGAACTTGGAACACTTGGATTGATATTCAGATTTGTTGATTGTAATCAGTCTCAAATTTAACACCACAAATAACCTAAAGGATGAATTCTTGCCAGAATGTGCCGCCTATTCTCGAGATCGCTAGAAATGATCAGGTGTTATTTACGCATTTTGAGTTTATCACAAACATCAGTTAATACATTGACAAATGGATCAAACATATCTTATAGTTTCAGGCATTGAATTAAGAAAATGGTTAAACCCAAAGCTTTATGGCAGTGATATGAAATAACTGATCTGTATTAAAAGTGGAAATTTGGTGACACACAAGGTTATGGTGGAATGGTGTGTGTGTGTGTGTGTTGTGTGTGTGTGTGTGTGTGTGTGTGTGGTGTGTGTGTGTGTGTGTGTGTGTGTGTGTGTGTGTGTGTGTGTGTGTGTGTGTGTGTGTGTGTGTGTGTGTGTGTGTGTGTGTGTGTGTGTGTGTGTGTGTGTGTGTGAGCAAATAAGGGTTTGTTGCGGCAGATAAAGAAGGATAACCCTTTGAGAGCTAACGTGACTTTGGATCAAAATAAAACGCGCCATAAAATGGGATAATCTGAATTCACTAATTGGCTTAGCATAAAAATCAGCCAAATGAAATGACACACACAGACCTGTTTCCGTCGACAGGGGTGACCAAAGGGTTGAAACACCTGGAGAAGTCCTTGCTTGTGTGAAGCCTTCTGGGACTATGTGGCCTCCGAGTTGGTCAACGTAGTCTTCCGCGTGTTCAGGAGAATCTCGTTCCCCAGGAGTGGCTTGACTTTAAGGTTCCTTCCCTTCAGCTGCACCGAAAAAGTGGAATTCGGAGCACAAGTCCAAATCATCAAAACCAATGCTGAATCAGAAAATCTGCTCCAAATTAGTTGACTCTTACCGTGAAAACTTTACTGAACTAAACCGACTTCCGGTTTGACGTATAAGGTCTAACAAAAATAAACGGAGTTGCCACTAAGTTTTACCATAACTTTTGAGAGCTAATGACTTAAAAACATTGAGAGCGTCGGCGTTGCTAGGCGAGATGGAAAAGCCTAGCAGGGATTTGCTTAAGGTGTCCTTTTGTTCTTTGTTCTGCCACCACAGGTTTTAACTCTGGTTTTATAAACTTTCTTGGGCACGCCCACATGTATTTCACTTATTAACCACTAGATGACACTGTAGCTCTTTCAAATAAACTCCACCTTTCCAACAATGAAAGGTCCATAAACACAATTTAACAAAGTTATCCATATAAGGCCTCAAAAAAGTATTACTTTTAACAGAAAATAACTAAATTCATGTCTTAAGCTTGACTGTATTACTGTTAGCACGAATATTAACTGGTGGAAAAAAATGGCAGAGGTTTAACAGTAAAGAAAAACAACACAAAACAAGCAGTTAGGTTTGTAACTGATAAGAGTTTAAACATTTTCTTTGAACTCCTTAATTTTTAATGGTAAACAGCCTAAAACACCTTTTGACTGTGGACAAACAGAAATACCGGGGTCTTTATAAAGACTAAATTCTGGAACCTTTCAGAACACGCCCTGAGAAGTTTTACAAGCACCCAAGTCTTAGGTGAGTCAGGTCTTGGCAGGTTGACATAGAACAGACCAGTTTCTGATATCGTCCTGCTTCTCCGATTGGTAAAGGAGGGAAAAACAAGTCACTCTGTAAAATTTATGTCCCTGGGAGAAGGTAGGAGGAGTTAGCCAGATGTGCTGGAAAGAGAATCTTGGAATTTGTATGACTACAGCCAGTTTCAAATTCCCCCCTTGTTTGCTGCTAAGTGTGAAATAATGAAAACTGTGTGAAAGTGGTATTGTTCTTCTTCGTGTGAATCCGACGAAAGTTAATCTGAGAATATGAAATGTGGATTTCCGCAACACAGTGAGGAAGTCGGCAGGCACAGATAGTACTCTGCTTCCTTTATACCTGGGGATAATTAGGGTAGTCTATTATCTAATTATCCTGGCGAGAAGTGATGCCCTCTAAATGTTACATCACATAATCCCTAAGGCTAACCTTAAAAGTGTATTTCAATGAAAAACAAATTTGAATGGTTATTTCTAATTATAATCCATCTCTCTGACTTTTTCATGCAGGCTGAACATGAAAATAGTTGCCTACACTCCTACACCTATCTCCTGCATTAGCTTTTGAAAGAAAATGGAAATGAAATTCTAGGATTCGAAAAGCCTGACAGATACGTCACATAACATTTATGGACTCATCGATCTTGACCCACAATGGGGAAGGCTGTTGTTGGTTTAACATCCAGAAATCAATGCCCCAAAAAGCTAACCATTAGCAATAGCAACTCACTCAGGAAAACTCCAGGCTTGTGATATTTGTGGAGAAAAACATCCACATTGCAAGTCAGTGGTAAAGTCGCCTTGCTGTTATCCAATCCAAGGCAAGAGTCCATATATCAGGAAAAATGACTCCAAATTCTCCTGTCTGCTGCCAATTGTCGGTGCTCAAACAAGCAATTCTTTTTTAATTTTTAATTTTATTTTTTTACCTAAAATGAACCAGGAACTAATCAGGAGTTCCCTGGCTAACCTGGAGATGTAATTCCTCCAGTTACTCCTGGGTCAACCCAGGGGCATCCTGCCGGCAGGACATGCCCAAAACACCTCCCGAGGGAGGCGTCCAAGAGGCATCCTGACCAGATGCCCGAGCCACTTCAACAGGCTCTTTTCAATGTGGAGGAGCAGTGGCTCTACTCCGAGTCCCTCCTGGATGTCTGAGTTCCTTACCCCATCCCTAAGGCTGAACCCGGCCACCCTGCGAAGGAAACTCATTTCAGCCTCTTGTATCCGCAACCTTGTTCTTTCGGTCATCACCCAAAGCTCATGACCATAGGTGAGGATTGGGATGTAGATTGACTGGTAAATAGAGAGCCTTGCTTTCTGGCTCAGCTCCCTCTTCACCATGACAGATGGGTTCAGTGTAGGGCTGGGCGATATGACGAGTTTAGACCGTTTTACAATCTACACATCTGACGGTCTGTCATTTTTGAGAGACCTTTTTATCACGATTCACTGCTCTGCTGTTGAATTTCTGCCTCTGAATGAAAAGGGAACTTACCTCAGGCAAATGACACGCCTTTGTTTGACCCTTAACCAATCAGAGTGAGTCATAGTAATATATTAGTGCCCCGCTTGTTTTCACCTGTGTGTGAACAAACATGGCTTCGGCCGCGGCTGAGAGCGACAACGAGGTTTTCGTTCCGAAGAGGAACGCAGGGTTTTCTTAGCGCGCGGCGCTAACAACTTAGCGACGTGACATGTCTCGGAGAAAGCGTAAAAACATGTTGGACGCTTCTTCTGAAGCAGGAAAATAACACCGCTTCTTAAGCAGAGCACGACGTCGCCTCGGCTCGTTCACCCTCCGCCGAGCCGGATTGAGCTCGGCCACTGGGTCGTTGGAGCTGCCCCGTGACTGCCTGATGGAAAACCAGCGGGTTTCATCAGACTCGTAAAGTTTCTTGTTTTTGCTGGGGACCCCTGTATTTTACCGCTCCCTCCTGCAGTCTTCCCCTATTACAATTTAAAATGATTCTGTAAATTCCGTGTATCAATAGAAACAATCTCTGCCTCTGCCAGCTGCAGTAAATGTAGTCTCCAAATAATAAATCTCCAAATAATTCATCTGTGTATCTCCTTTCATCCGCATTAGTGATATTCTCAGCACCAGAACAGTGAAGCAAAGAAAGATTCCTGAGTTTGTTAGTAATTTTATTTATTAGGTGCATCTAACCTGTTCTATTTTTCTCTGAAATGAGATCAAATCAGTGCTTCTATGGGTTGTCTCCAATCTGCACTGGAAAATTTTACTTTACTTAGAGACTTGTTGCAGAAAATATTCGGAATGTGCAGTTATTTGCTACCACAAGCGATCTCTGGTCCAGCTGCACATCAGAGCCATATTTGAGCTTAACTATCCACTACATGAGCAACTGGGAGCTACATAGTATTTTGAACAAGTTAATGTTTGCACAATACGTTTGCAATTGACATGTTTGCACTTTAAATATGTTTACGATTTTAATTTATGTTAAGTTACTTGAAAAACGAGAAAAACTGATTTTTGTAATTGTTTCTCTCAGGGCTTTTATCATCTCTGGGGTGAGTTTAAAATGTAAGTGTGTTAGCACTGTGTTGATTATCCCTAATATGAATAAATGTTTATTCAATGTTTCTCTTCTTTAATACGCAATTGAAGTTATGCTATTCATGGATAAAAAATCGTGATAAAATCGAAATCATGATAAAATATTGGAAAAATCGTGATATTCTATTTTTGCCATGTCGTCCAGCCCTAGTTCAGTGTCTTTATCACTGCCGATGCTGCCCCAATCCGCCTGTCGATCTCCTACTCCCTCCTTCCCTCACTCATAAACAAGACCCCGAGATAAACTCCTCCACTTGGTGGAGAACCTCTCTCTTGACCCGGAGTTGGCAAACAACCCTTTTCGAGTGGAGAACCATGGTCTCAGATTTGGAGGTGCTGATCCTCATCCCAGCCGCTTCACACTCGGCTGTGAACAACTCCAGCAGGCGCCGTAGGCCAGAGCCTTGTGAAAATAGGAGGACCACATCATCTGCATAAAGCAGAGATGAGACTCTCCAGCCACCAAACTCCACACCCTCCACACCATTGCAGCACCTAGAAACCCTGTCCATAAAGATTATGAACAGGACCGGTGACAAAGGGCAGCCCTGGCAGAGTCCAACCCTCACCGGGAACAGTTTCGACTTACTGCTGGCTATGCGGACCAAACACATGCTCCTTCGGTACAGGGACTGAATGGCCCTCAGCAAAAGACCATCCACCCCATACTCTTGGAGTGCCCGCCACAGGGTGCCTCTAGGGACACAGGGTTCATAAGCCTTCTCCAAATCCACAAAACACATGTGGATTGGTTGGGCAAACTCCCATGACCCCTCCGTCACCCTAGCAAGGGTAAAGAGTTGGTCCACAGTTCTACGACCAGGATGAAAACCACATTGCTCCTCCTCAATCCAGGATTCAACTATTGACCGGACCCTCCTCTCCAGTATCTTGGAGTAGACCTTTCCTGGGAGGCTGAGGAGTGTGAACCCCTATGGCTGGATTACACCCACTGGTCACCCTTCTTAAAAATGCGGACCACCACCTTGGTCTGCCACTCCACAGGAACTATCCCCGATGACCATGCAATGTTGAAAAGGCGTGTCAACCACGACAGTCCTACAACACCCAAAGCCATGAGATACCCAGGACGAATCTTATCCACCCCTGGGGCTCTGCTGCTGTGTAATTGTTTGACTACCTCAGCAACTTCTGCCCCATAGATCGGACGGTCCGTTCCCAGGTGTCTCAGCTCTGGTTCCTCCTCACTATGTTCATTGGTGGGATTGAGGAGCTCCTTAAAGTATTCCTTCCACCGTCCGACTATCGCCCCAGTTGACGTCAGCAGCTCCCTATCCCCACTGTAAACAGTGTGAGCAAGTTGCTTCCTTCCCCTCTTGAGGCGCCGGACAGTTTGCCAGAAAATCTTTGGAGCCGATTGATAGTCTCTTTCCATAGCCTTTCTGAACTCTTCCCATGCCTGAGCTTTTGCCTCAGAAACTGCCACTGCTGCAACCTGCTTGCATGGTACCTGATTGCTGCTTCTGGAGACCCACAGACCAGCTATGACCTGTAGACCTCCTTCTTCAGCCTGACGGCTCCTCTAGCCTCTGGTGTCCACCAGCGGGTATGGGGGTTACCGCCACGATTGGCACAAGCCACCTTGCAACCACAGCTAGCAACACTAGTCCCTGGTTCATTACTTATTACCTCCTAAGTCGATACCTAGTACTGAAGCACAATTTAAGGACCCTTGCTATAAAGTATTACCGAAATTTTACATGATACGTTTCAAGAAATACCTGTAAAATCAATGTTAACAATCATACACTGTGAACTGATACTGTTGTTAATAATTAAATAAAAGCTGGAAAACCCTAGTTATACAACTCGTAGTTTCATGTCTAACTTCCTATCTGCTCCGATCTTTGATATTCGAGATGGGCTCCGGGTAGAGCCACTGCTCCTCTGGCATTGAACGCTGAGGTGGAGGCTTAATGCAACTATCCCTTATTGTGATGTCACAGTAAGTAACACTGAGAGAAAAAGGGTGAATGGTTTTTATTCACATTTGTAGGGTTTTAGGGGCAATAGAGACCCACTTGCATGGGCGTCGCACCTGTGGAGGATGTGGGGGATTCAACACCCACAATTTTCTTATTGAGATCGTTCAACACTCACACATTTCCAGCCGTTTTGCTCACCTCCACACCAGTCTGGTTTCTCTACGTCGCACTCACTCTGTTTCCTCATCTCCTTCTTGCCCTCCCTCTCCTGTTTCTCTGACAGCCGTTGTCGGGTTTCAAGGAGAAACAGGAGAGGGAGGGAGGGAGGGAAGAGCTTGACTGAATTCATAATTTTACATCTTGACATTAGCTGTACAAACTCTGAGTTTGATACAGTGAAGAACAACACTTTGCAGAGGTTTATAACCGGCACGGCGCCAGGTTTTCAATTTTGGGTGGGCCACGGTAATTTTGGACGGACCTTAATAAGCAGTGACTTAAGTGAAGCAGGCAGGTCGCGCTAGAAATTTCCGTTTAAAAAGACGTCCTAAATTTTTTCCTCCATCATTTTTATTTCTAAAATATGAAGTAAAAACTCCCAATTTAATTTTTATTCATTTTCATTCATAGGCACCAGAATGCATTACCTGCACTTCTAATATTTACCTCTCAACGTAAGACTCTTTCATAAGGGTACATGCACACCAGTAGTTTTTACGGTAATTCATTGGGCAAAATCTCCGACATTTTTTAAATAAACAAAAAAATTCCATCTTCCAGTAAAAGCAAAGCATCCAGCCCACCTCTCCAAATGTGTAAAATGTGCATCACAGCCGCTAGGCGTGCCGCGCGCACCCCATCAGCTACGTCAGCCTAGACAAGAGCAGTGCAAATAGAGAAAGAATAGAGGATAATTCTGTCTGGATGTGGATGGAGATTACATTTTACAGCAGCCTGATCATCATTTAAATACGTAAACCATCACCTGTCTTCTAGTCCACGCTATCAGCATTATTTTAATTGGTGTGTGTGTGTGTGTGCGTGTGCGTGTGTGTGTGTGTGTGTGTGTGTGTGTGTGTGTGTGTGTGTGTGTGTTTTCCACTTCAAACACTGGTCTAACCAACCAGACCAGCGTGTCCAGTAACATTAATGTTACAATTAAACTATTTCACCTCATGAAGGCTAGGAACATTTCACCTGCCGTGGCCCGACCGCTTCTGCTCCACATAAACTTTGTGCGTGATGAAATGTCTCTACGGATGCTGAAGAGGCTATTCTGCCTCATATTGGATGCGTCATGTGTCTCCATATTAGAGACGGGAACAAGCGCTATTCAGCCAAAGTTTCATAATCAGCGAACATTTTTCCAAGTGACACATCCCTCAGAGAGACTGGGTTTCCAGACCGTTTCAGTGGGAGGAAATCTTACCGCATGCGCCGTGGTTCTGCACTGAGCTGCGGACCCCTCTACAGATCTTCAGCTCACTGTCCACCGTGTGCGCTCCGGTGTGCGCTGAGCACAGTGTCCAGTATAAAGCTCTGATGTTCTGATGGGAATCATTTCTTGATTAATTTAGTTACCTCTGCGATGTGCGTAACAATTAAAATGCCAGCTCATCTGTGTGTGCATCAGTGTGCGTCGGGGTAATTCTTTCAAAACAACCAACATCCTTGAGTTAATCCGTCAAAATAAACAGTCAAATGGAAATATCTGTAACCTGCCATTTAACTGTTTTGCCTTCTTGTGAAGATTGTTGCAAAGACAAACAATTAAACTTGATTAACCCCAGAGCCGTGTGCACTGCACTGTACTTCATGACTGTAAATGAGGGGGAAATGATTTAATCAGATCCTTTCCTTTTCAACATGGTTTAATGTAAAGTTTATGTCAGTACAAACTTTAGTTACACAAATCTAACGAGCCAGAGCCTGGATTTGTACTCTGAACAGTTTAAACATGTTTAAAACGGAAACATGCGTAACACGTCTTAAATTCGCACCTGCTCCGCTATTATGGAAATTAAACTAACAAGATGAATAACATGAAATTATTTTAGGCACAGACAACATCCCCCACACTTTTGAAAATCTTGCAACGCGCCTGCCCACTTGCCAGTATAATATAATGCAAAAGCTGAGCTTTAGATATACTGTATATCTCCTTTAAGTTAGATTTTTTAGATAAAGTCTGCCTGAGCCATAAAGTTCCTAAAGACCCTGGGTTTCCCAACCGTTTCATCAAGATACAGTTTTGGAGAAAATGCTTGATTGAACATCTTTTTTTAAGTAGTGGGGGGGGGGGGGGGGGGGGGTTGGGGGTGGTAATAATAGAATGAATGAATAGCAAAAGTACTTCAATTCATCATATAGACTTAAAATAAGAAATATTTATTGCAAGTTTCACAATTGCATCAAACTAAAAGTCATTGCACAAAGTCTTGGAATTCATTCAACTTTGCTGAATTGTATAGTGGTTCATTTTGTTGTACCTGCAAAACATATTTCTCCAACTGAGCAATATTTTATACCTGACAGAGAAAAAACAGGAGAAAAACTGGTTTCCTTGAGTGCATCTTTAAACTACATCAAGATTTAAAAAAATAAATAAAAAATAAAAGGAAAAAATCCTGATGTTTTGGAATTTTGTCACTGAGGTCATGCTTTCTGCTTGGCTCTGTAAGGAACGCTAAGCATTACTGCAGCATTGACCTGAAGATTAAGCAGCTATTTATCATCAGTACAGTGCATTGACATAAGCAGCTAATGAGGGCTTTGCTATTGCTGAATGATGGAAACTTTTAATAAGGGGAAAAAAGATGGATTCAGGTGAAAAGAAGCGGTAGATGAATGATTGTGCTGAAGGAGCAGAAGACTGTCCAGTCATCCATTTCATTAAAAAACAAGACTTGAGGGGAATGGTGTCCTCAATCTCCTTCATTATTGGATTTTCTTTTCCTATTCAACTACATTTCTAGTGGTTTCTGACAGCATTCAATTCATAAAAAGTTTGTATACAATCAAGAGGTGATGAATGATCATTCTAAGTCTAGTTCCATGCAATTTCAAGGGAGGTGCTTCCAAAGAAATGTCAATACACTGCTTTTGTCATACTTGTACTTGTGTTTTCACCATTGAAAGTGTGATGTGATTTACTTTTGGTTCTACAAGGTCATTTGGGTGGATGAAGTAAAGAAACAATTTGTATATGTTTTTTTGTTTTTGTTTTTTTTTACCTCTTGGTTGAGTGTCCTCCCTGAGACTGGGAGATCGGGGTTCAAATCCCAGCTGGGTCATACCAAAGACTCTAGAGACCCAATACCCAGCTTTTTAGGGGTTGGATTGGGGGGTTACACCACCAAATAGTTCCTGAGTGCAGCCACTGCTGCAGCTCACTGCTCCCCACTGGGATGAGTCAAATGTGGAGATGTAATTGCACCAGTGTGTGATGATGACTAATGGGACTTTATCATAAAATGATGCTCTGACTTTAAATCCAAGACAGTTGTGTTTCTCCCTGGTTTTATGATTTTTGTCTGATACGATGCTGTAGATCATCTTTGTTTGTGAGCTGAACTCACATGCAAATTCTCTCACTCTTGTTTTGTTGTACAAGTTTGGGTTACCCTAAACAGGAGCTGCTCATCATTTTTAAAGCTTAAAGGAGGTGTACTTTTAGTTTCTAAGTTATAATAAAATAATAATAATAATAATAATAATAGTAATGATAATAATAATAATAATAATAATAATAATAATAATAATAATAGTAATGATAATAATAATAATAATAATAATAATAATAATAATAATAATAATAATCTATTCTATTCTATTCTATTCTCTTCTCTTGTGTTCTGTTCTATTCTATTATCTACAAAACATGTTCAGGTAGCTTGTTACATTAAATCTTTCTTACAGCAGTTCTAATCTAAAACAGTTTTAGGCCACACCCATCCATCCCCACTCAGTCTGCTATAAGCTGAGAAGCTCAGACATTCAAGAGGGGCTCAGGGTTGAGCTGCTGCTCCTTCAGCAACAGTTTTCTCTTGCACATGAGAGGTGGTTCTATTCTCTGTTCCCAGTTTGTGACATCACAATCAGGGTTTGTTTCTTGGAAACATGTTTTAGGCAAATAATTCCTAAAACCAAACACTGGCTAAAATCAGATGCATGGTTGTTGTTTTTCTCACAATTGGAGTGTTTATAAGGGTAATAGAGACCTGCATGGCAGCACATAAGGATGCAATTGGTTAGTTTTGCGTAATATGTCCCCTGAAAACTCATGCAATTTCTTCCAGTCCAACTAAACCTACATACAGTGAACATAAAACAGTTACTTTGACTTTAATAAAATCAAGTTACTTTAGTTCATAAAAATCATGTTGAGTCAACATGATGTGTTTTAGCAGTTTCACATAATAGTTTAACCCTATCAAATTAAACAGGATCCAAATGTAGTAAATAAACCTTGATGAATTACTTTGGCTCAACACAAGTACTTTAAATTAGGATAATTGAAATGTATGATGCTGAACTAAAGCAACTTAATCATGTGGCAATACTTTCCATGATTTTTTTCATGTTCCTTCAAAGAGTTGTTTTTGTGTGAGGAATCAAACTCTTTAGCCCACACCACCTCAAGTTATTCCCATCAATGCAGAGGACCGGCATCTCTGGTGAGACTCCTCAAGGCCAGCCATTCTATAGTGAAAGCTCACTTTTCTGGAACTTCTATTTCAAGATTATCTAAATTGTGTAACTATTATTGAGTGAAAACTGGGAGTTTGCTTTGGACTCTGCTTCTTTTTTAAAAGAGAACTGAGAAACATTTTCACCAATAATGATGAAGCCTCTAACCATCGGTCCTGCTCCTGCCTCGGCACTGAGACATAATCATTATATTTCATTATTATTAAGGAGATCAGTGTGAAACATTTGTGCTGAAACTGAACTTGGAATCTTACATTTCATAAAACCATTTAGAGCAGGTAAAGAATGACTCAGCATTTTTTTCTAAAAAAGATTTATTAATTCCAGAAATTTTGGCACAACTGGTATAAACAACGGCACAGACGTCACAATAACTTGCAGGAAAACATGACATTTGTTTTAAAATATCTGCTTTAAATAAACAAAAAAGGCCCTCAAACAGGACCTCTTGTTGATGACTGGGGTGGCAAAGAGTTGAAAAGCAGACAAGTTCCCAGGAAATAAGCCCCGTGTGCAGGGGTGGACTGACTCTCTGGAGCACCGGGAGCCGTCCCGGTGGGCTGACGGCTGCCGGGCCGGTCTGACATTTATTAATTATTTCATTCGTTCATTCATCCACTCGTTTCGTTCGTCTTTCTCTCTCGCCCTCAGATTTCTTACAAATTGGGCCAGCTAATAGGTTACTGAGGCTAGCAGTGTGTTGCCCACATCAAGATGTATTATTGGTCTGTTTCTCATTGCCATGGGCTGACTGGTTCAGGGCATTGTGACAGGGCTGTCAATCACAGGCAGCACAAACCAAGGTGGGCGGGGCCTCATCGCTGGTCGGCGGGAGTGGTTGGACAGTGCCGTGCCTCGGACTGTTGATGTGAAAATGGAGAAGCCGAAGAAACATTTGGGTGGCGCAGAAAAGTTGCGGCGAAAAAGTTTAAAGTCTCTGGAGGTGGGAGCTGCTAAGTGTTCACAGTTGGCAGACCTATTTGGTCCTGGGCCGGCCTTAGTCATCACCCCAGCAGGTGCTGCTGGTGCGCCAGGAGAAGGGGCGACACTGTAAGTAGCATTAGCACAGGGTTGGCTAGGTTACATTTTAAAACTTAATGTGTGTGTTCAATAAGAAGTAGAACACATTTTACATCTATAGCAGTCATCATGTAGTATGAGCTAAAAAGGCCATGAGTGTTGGTATTTGGGTTGATTTAGTTTAACTATATATGCCGAAGGTTGGTTTCATGTGACATCACAACAATCTAAAGAGCCCATAGTTGAACAGTGAGTGACCCCCTTTCCATCGGACTGGACCAGCAGCACCAGCGTGTTACTGGGCACCCCATTCTCGCGTATTCTGCTGCTTGTCCCTTCCTATCGGCCGCTTATGAGAGGCGCATCGGCCGCAAATGCAGCGCAACAGCTCCCATGGTAGATCAGAAAATATAATTTTAATGCTCTGCACAGATTATCAAAACTTAATATTTTACTTAACGCATGGCGATCAGACACATGTATTCACTGCTGTATGAAGCAGATGTGTGGTAACAGCCCCCTGCTCTTCTCCGCTCTGCTCTTTTACCTGGTTTTTAACCGCTCCTCCGTGGACATGGTGGAGCGATTTAATGTTCAAACTCCGTGGATTATGATCAGAACTCATTCTAGGCAATGCAGGACGCTCCAACTGATTTATTATTTGTTGCATCATGGAGGAGAAGTGTGTCGAACTGTCCCGCTGCCCGTCACTCTACCTTCTGTCACAGTTTCTCCTTCTCCTGCCACCCGAGGTAAGATAATGAAGACGAGAATAGAAATAGAGACAAGGAAAACAAATTGGAAAAAGACAGAAACAGCTTTAAAGATAACAAAACCTTATGGTCAGGCTCAAAGGGAGAAGGAAAGGAGGAAAACAATGAAAAAACAACGGGCAGCAAGAAAAGGGGAAGAAAGACTCTAAACACAATAAAACAGACGACTTCTAAAGTTTCTTTTGTAATTTACATTCATGCCTTAGTTTTTTCTTTGCATCTTCTGGCTGTGACTCCCATCTTTTTCATTCTCACCTAAACAAATACAGTCCATTACCTAAGTGAGTTAAACTTAACAGGCTGTGACCCTCAAAACCAGTTCTCAGAGGGAGTTTCTGAGAGAGTAAAGTGGTTTATAACTGAAATTTATTGAGCTAGAACCTTCAGCCTGATGAAAATAAAGTGAGGTTAGCTGCTGATGGATTACAGTAACGCCTTCACACAGATACACACACACACACACACACACACACACACACACACACAGAGAGAGAGAGAGAGAGAGAGAGAGAGAGAGAGAGAGAGAGAGAGAGAGAGAGAGAGAGAGAGAGAGAGAGAGAGAGAGAGAGAGAGAGAGAGAGAAAGCAGATAAATTTGTGTCACTGTGCTTTATTCACTCTCCGATTGCTGAAAAGCTCTAAAACCAAAACGGCAAGAAGGGTCACTAGGCAACAGATGGCTAAGGCTTTGTGCTGCTGACTTCTGATCACTCCTCTTTAAAACCGATTACAAATGAGATTTGGCTTTAAGCAACGACTTGCTTCCACGTTCAAACAATGACAGAGCTCAGTGTCCCAATATGTATGCTAATGAGAGGGCTTCATATTTCACCTTAAGTCTCCCTCCTTGTAGCCTGCGCTCATCTGTGATGCCAGCAACAAGCTTTAAGGCAGTGATGAGACAAATAAACGAGAGCGGCAGTTGGGATGTGAGTAGAAAAGCTATTGTAAAGGACTCAAAACATATTTATGAAACCATGATAGCGACAGCGTTGAGCAAATATTCAGTGGTACTTCTGGACATGCTGTAAAAGGAGATTTCTTTACCTAACAAGACAAACTGATGACACTCAAACATAATAAAAGAAACATGAAGATATAAGACAGAAGAACTACATTTTATTACCTTGACAAAACTCTAATCCATACTGGCCACTTATCCGGGGTCTGGTCGTGGGGCAGCAGCTTATCGGAAGGCCAAGGTGCTGAACACCATTATAAAAGACATAATAAGAAAACAATAACTATAAGAGCATAAAACAGTAAAAAAAAATAAAAAAAGAAAGATATAAGCAAATATCAAAAACAACAAGAAACATGGATAAGAACAAATTGAAAGAAATTAAAAACAGTACCATCAAGCCAGAATAATGAACCCTATTGTTGAAAGTCTACCAAATAAAAGTGAGTCTTCAAGCTAGAGCTGAAACAACTAATCGATTTAATTGATTATAATCGATTATTAAAATAGTTAACAACTTTTTTAGTCATCGATTAGTTGTTTAATAATCATATTTTACCACATAAAGTCTATTTTTTACCACAATCTGACATCGGTTACAATCTGTTAAATTTGCCGCCAGTGTGTGGCAGTAATGAGCCACTGATCAACCAGTGGAGCCGTAGAAGAAGAAACGAGCCAATAAGTGCCCTCGGTTTTCACAACGTAACACGTTACTGACGCGCATCTTGCTGTGAGAGATGGCAGAACAAGAAGAAATACGGAAGAAAAATAGAAGCGACAAAACTGAAGACAAACCCCGGACAAAAACCTCACGAGTATGGGAGCACTTCTCCACATTTGAAAAGACGGGTGACCTGCAAAATATGCAAAAAACATCTAGCATGGCACGGAAGCACGACATCCCTAAGTGAACATTTGAGACGAAAACATGTGGGGGCTGATGCAGCAGAGGAAAGTCCGGTAAATCCGGTAAGCAACAGCAAATAAACAAGCTAACGCAGATCAAATTTGGGAGCTGAGTTCGTTATAGTGAATGTTAAACATGTTTTTTTGCCGCATCAGTCTACGGTGTTCTACTTTTGATTGACTAGATATAATCGTGAATCTCCTCCGTGTTGTGTATCATGCGCTTGCCAAATTTAGCACGTCTGTTTTTAAGAATGTTCTCGTTAAGAGAAAAACGGTGTCGGTACAGTATCTGCTCGGGTGCAAGATCGGCTCGGGGTCCTTCGACTGCCGATGACGTCAAAGTACGGCAAACCCACTCGGACAAAATACACTACACATCTATACTGTTGGAAAGAATTTAGCAGTTTCGTTATTAAAATAATGTTTCTTAAGACGTAAGTTTGTGTTTATAATAGTATTTGTAAAATAAAACACTATATTTGATTCATGTTGAACTCCTCTTTGAGCACATCCCTTGAAGGATCATAGGTATTAGCAACACCTGTGGAATTGTATTTGCAGAAGTGTGTCCCGTTTATTGAAGTATTTGCATTGAGTTTTTGACATCTTGTCCATGCGTAGTTCAGTTACGCTCATAGCTGCTAGCCAAAGCTCTGGAGTTAAAAGTTTTCTGGCTTTACTAAAATACCTGTCTGTACTTATTTGATTGATGGTAGTTTTACTTTCTATTAGACTCCAAATGTAATCATTTGGCACGTTTCTAATTCATAATTTGTAATAATGTAATTGGCGATATTAGCATTAGCATTCCTATGGGTTTTTCCATTTATATTAGCATTGCGCTAACCACTCGCTGCCAAATTGCAGCCTTTGCCATTAAAAAATCTTCCTTTGTCACATCGCAATTTAATTGCACATGCAGTTAATCGTTCAGCCCTATTATACTTGCAGCTCTATGCTAAAAGTGTATTTTCAAAGAGGTAATGATGGATTTCCTTGTAAAAGTTGTCCATTTTTCCAATAGAAAAAATTTGCCTGGACCAACGTCACGTGATAACAACGTTACGTGATTACGTAATTCCGTAAGGTTCATGTTCAGCCAATCAACTACTTAGACGTCATCTGCAGTCGACGGACCCGAGCCGATCTTGCACCCGAGCAGATCTTGTACCGACAACGGCACAAACCCATAACTATGTTCCTCATTCAAAAAAAGGACAACTCCGCGGAGAAAAATATACAGACGAGCTGTGTCCAGGTGAATATAACGCGGCATAGTTGTACACTTTCAATTTTTAAATACAGGAGAAATTCGGAAAGTCTTTTTTTTTTACTATTAAAGGCTGTTTTACTGTCTAACGCTGTAAAATGCCTCACAACATATTTTTGTCAAAATAAATGATCACTGTATATTGTTAATTAATTCAAATAATGTAATATTGATTTAGTGTTGTAGTGTGTGTGCTGCTTTATTTTATATGTGTACTTTATTTGTGTTTCTTATGCAGAAAAAAACAAGCAACGATGGACAACTACATGGGGAACAAGACACTCACCCCCCAGCAATGCATACCACTTACAAACTCTAGTCTAGATTCTACATTATTTTTTATGGAATTTACCTCTTATATTTTGATGCCAAAAAATTATTCTGGACTGATATTTTGCACTGTTTAGCTCATTTTACACCGCTGACTGCGTTCATGTGCAAAAAAATAGATTGCAGTCAACTGCACAATTCTCTTATGTTTTTCTTTTTCTTAACTGAAATGTATTCATCACTTGTATAGGTTAAATAGCTAAACAATAACAAACTGATTAATCGATTAATCGAAAACATAATCGACAGATTAATCGATTATGAAAATAATTGTTAGTTGCAGCCCTACTTCAAGCAAGAAATAAATACTAGAAGATAGAGCATCTGTTTATTGCTTAATGACAACTCATTCCACAGAGTTGGGCTAAAAAAAATTGCACGATCCCCCTCGATCTGTGTTTGGAGTGGGGGACTACCAGCAAATATCCCTGTTTCCTGCATTAGCCACTGAAAAAAATTGACTGGTGTAGCGGTCACACTTTATAGAGTAACGACTGCAAATTAATTATGACCATTTATTCCAAATAAATATGAAATATCAACCTGATTGATCTTTGAATGTTTAATCAGAAGATTCTAGGGTTCTTTGCTTGTTCAGGGACCATAAAACACTTCATGTTGTGGCGGCCCTGCCACCGGTTGGCCAGCGGGGCTGCGTTACACTTTGGGGGGGACGGTGAGTTGGGGTTGTTTGTTCAGTTTGTGGTGTTCTTGAGGGTTGTTTTGTTTGGGGTTGTGTTGGGGTTGTTTGTTTCGGTTTGGAGTTCGCGCTGTGTTGTTCTTGTCCAGTGCCTGTTGGCACCGTTAGTTAAATGTATGTGTGGGGGGATGAAAAGGGGAGCCATCCGGCTATTAATAGTGTTCTATGTCTGCTACCTGTCGGCTCTTCTTTGCTGCTTCAAACACACCCCGCTAGAGGGTGGCGCAGACCGCTACACTGGTGTCAAAAGTGGGATTAGCGCTGTCAAGAAAGACAGAAAAGATGCAGCAACTCGTTGAGGAGATCGAGTGACTTGACAGAGAGAACAGCAAGCTGGAAGAACAACTACGGCTGGACACAAGAGCGAGGACACCGCGCCAGCCGGATGGAACCAGCGATCCACGGTTAGCCCGGCACCCGCGAGAGATGCACTCAGCGGAAGCGCCCACAATCCCGGCACCAACGGTGCTGAGAGACGGTGGCAATCGAATGCCGGTAAAACTCCCAATATTCAGCTGCGCCACACCCCTTGCACCCTTACTTGCTCAAGTAGAGGTGACGGCTTTACATAAAGGATGGAGCCAACAGGAGACAGTGGTTCAGGTGGCGCTGGCCTTGGAAGGAGGAGCACTTCAGGTCCTGGTAGACCTAGCATCGGAAGAGCGACGCGATTGGCAAGCTATCACAGCTGCACTGAACAGAAGCTTTGGGAAGCAAGCCTCGGGAGAGAAAAGCCGAGAACAACTGAGCGGCAGACGACGCAGCCACGGAGAAAGCTTGGGAGCTTATGCGGCTGATCTACAACTGTATGCTCGGCGGGGCTATCCTGATTTCACGGCTGCTGCCAGAGAGGAGTTAAGCCTGCACGCATTCCTACGAGGGCTAACATCGGAACATTACATCAACACGTCAGATTGTCCTTCCCCATCACCTTGGCTGAAGCGCTTAGGAGAGCTGAAAAAGCAGAGGAGGTGATACCTGTTGGACAGTGTGGGCGATCGCCGCTGGCGAGAGCGGCTGAACAAGAGGAGGCGCTGGAGGAGAGGAGAGAAGTCAACCAGGCTCGGCCGGAGCAGACCCCAAGACAGAGATCAGCCACCGGCCTCTGCTACCACTGTGGGGAACTGGGACATCTAGCCAGAGACTGCCCAGGTCCGGGCCGCGGAGGGTGCAAGCTGCGGGAAACGCCAGCGGGGTGGGACAGTAAGGGGACTCCCACCTCGTGCAATGTCACCCCTTGGAGTTAACCTGCCATCCGTCAGCCACTGCGGGCTGCTTCATGGGCTATATTTGGACTGTGCTGTCGGAGGACAACGATGCCGAGCTTTGGTGGATACGGGGTCCACCATCTGTCTGGTCCGGAAGGGATTCCTGCCAGAGACTGAGGGTTCCCTACTGGTAGGCTGGAGTCCCACCGAAACCACATTGCTGACCGTGAATAGAGAAAAAACCACAATGACGGGAAAGGGACTGTTATCGATGGTGGTCGGAACTCATCAAGCTGAGCAGGAGTTCTGGATCGCTGCCATTCGAGATGATTGCATCATCGGGCTGGATTTATTAATGCGCTGGGGCACATGTGTTGATGTCCGAGGAACTGCTTTGTGCCTAGATGCCGAGAGGATTCCTCTCCAGGAGGGGAGGGACCCTCATGAGAAGCGACGAGGAGCCAGAGTCGCCCAGTCGCTCGAAGACGACTGCGAAAGCCTGGAGATTGGACAGAAGCCGGTTCCTGCTAATGTGGCCCCGTCACCTGAGGCCATGCTTGCTATGGAGGCGTTCGAACAACGTAGCAGGGAACACTGCACAAAGTGCACTGCAGCTTTCCAGCAGCTCCATACGGCATTGGTTGACGCGCCGGTTCTGGAGTATCCAGACCCCGCCCAACCGTTTGTTGTGGATACAGATGCTAGCAACATGGGAGCGGGACCCGTGCTCTCCCAAACAGGTGAAGATGGAGAAAGAGCTGTGTCTTATTACAGCCACAGTCTCAATCGGAGCGAGAGGAACTACTGCGTCACCGGGCGGGAGCTGCTAGCGGTGGTTATGGCTGTGAGACACTTCCGGCCATACCTGCTCGGTACCAAGTTCAAGCTTTGGACTGATCATGCTAGCCTCACCTGGCTATTGAACTTTAAACAGCCGGAGTGACAGGTGGCTA
Source organism: Nothobranchius furzeri (assembly GCF_043380555.1). Taxonomy (NCBI): domain Eukaryota; kingdom Metazoa; phylum Chordata; class Actinopteri; order Cyprinodontiformes; family Nothobranchiidae; genus Nothobranchius; species Nothobranchius furzeri. The sequence continues at coordinate 43,891,890 of NC_091746.1, read as the reverse complement.
GGTGGCTGGAGATTCTGCAGGAGTATGACTTTGAGATCCAGCACCGCCCCGGTCGCCAGCATGCTAACACTGATGCACTGTCCCGGCCCCCATGTTTAGTGACTGAGTGTCATTACTGTCTCTGTCAGGAAGAGCGAGAACCAGAACCTGTTCCAGCAGCAGCGAGAGAGCAGCACCAGGAATCGTCGGATGCAGCGGCAGAAGGTACAGAGGAACAGGAGAGGGAGTTGTTCTCCATGGAAGAACTAAAAGATCAGCAGGAGGCTGATCCAACTCTGGCGGAGGTGAGGACCTGGGTTTGGCATGCCCAGAGACCAGAGTGGCCCGCCGTATTCTCGCGTGGGGCTGAATTAAAGAACCTGCACTCACAGTTCAGCAGCTTGGAGCTGCATGGAGATGTGCTGTATCGGCACTGGCAGGCACCGGGAGGAGGGATGGACCACTTGCAGCTGCTGGTGCCACGAAACCTTCGAGCAAAAGTCCTCTACTGGGTTCATGGAGCAGCGGGGACGGGACACTTTGGCAACAGCAAAACGGTGCGACGGCTCCGGTGGAGGTTCTACTGGCCGGGCGGCCGTCAGGACGCGGAACACTATGTTCACGGCTGCGATGTCTGCACCAGCCAAAAAGGGCCTACTCAGTGCTCCCGGGGGCCGCTACAACAGTACCTGGTTGGAGCACTGACTGAACGGGTCGGGATGGACATCCTCGGGCCCTTTCCCACTACAGAGGCTGGAAATCGCTACGTTCTGTTAGCCATGGACAACTTCACCAAGTGGCCAGAAGCGTACGCGATGCCGGATCAAAGAGCTGCATCTACAGCTCAGCGGTTGGTGGACGAGATGTTCTCTCGTTTTGGAGTACCTGAGGAGCTGCACAGCGATCATGGCAGAAACTTTGAGAGCCAGCTGTTCGGTGAGGTGTGCTGGCGGTTGGGGGTGACAAAGACTAGAACCACTCCGTTGCATCCCCAGAGTGACGGGCTGGTGGAACGGTTTAACCGCACTCTGGCGACTCAGCTGGCGATCCTCACCAGCAAACATCAGAGAGACTGGGATTTACATTTGCCTATGGTGTTGTGGGCGTACTGCACTGCGGTGCAAGAGTCCAGCCAAAGCACTCCTGTGGCGCTGATGTTTGGGAGGGAGCTCCGGATGCCAGTGGATCTGGTGTTTGGGCCGGCTCCAGAACCAGAGATTGTGGGGAGGCCCGAACTGGATTATGTGAGATGGCTAAAGGAGCAGATGGAAGAAGTCCACCAGCTGGCCTGGACCACCGTGCTAGTGGTTGGAGATCGCCAGAAGAGGGCGTACAACTCCAGAGCTCATGGACCCTCATTGGCTTTGGGGGACAAGGTTTGGGTCTACTGCCCGACCCAGAAGAAGGGCCTGTCCTCCAAACTGATGAACCCGCAGAAATTTTGGACCAGATCTCTGCGGTGGTCTTCCGGGTTCACCTGCCTGGATGAGGTAGGCGGGTGGTCATCCACAAGGACCGTTTGGCGCCGTACCGGCCACAGACCGGGGGGCAACCGGCTGCTGATGGGGCTGTGGATGGACTTGGGGGGGGGGGGGGGGGGGGGGGGTATGTATCTTAATTCTGTGAATAAAGAATCTTTAAACGTTATGTAAAGTGAAACTTAACCTTAATTTGTATCTTATGAAGATGTGTATAAGTGTGGATAATGATTAACTTGCTAAATCAAACACATAGTGATTTGTGATATAAATGGATCACTGTAACAACAACATTCATTTCAAATTCATTGATTTAAGCACAGGTTATTCAAACACTTCAGTTAAACATCTTATCCATTCATCACATATGATTATTTATCATAAGTTGTAAAAGTCTTGTAGGATTCATGTGGATTCACTTTTATTCAGAGTGAGGATTTCAGCAGTCTGACTTTAAGCAAAGAGAGGAAAGGCTTTTGCGTCTGGTAAGACCTTGACAGTTTATTTATGGTCTACACTGAAGAACAATAAGTGAGTAAAAGGCTGATTTGTAAGTCTGAATCCTCCAGCTGGCGTAAACTTGACTTAGCAGTTCTGGCGTGCATGACAGGTTATGCTGTGAATTCGATGGTGAAAATTGACCTATTCCATTCATTACACTGGAAAACACTTGGGTTAGAAAAAGCCATGCAGATTTACGTCACACTATAAATTAGCATTAATGGACTCACCCACCTTGGCTCGAGACCGGGGAAAGCTGTGTTGATTTTTGCAGCCAGGAGAGAGTAGAGCGTTTGGCCCACAAGGCTCTGTGCAGAGGCCTCTATTGTTCTTCCGTTATCTGCTGCACATCCTGATGTCTTTAAACAAATCTTCTACCATCTTTATGCATATGACTTTGTCATTCTGTTTTTTTTTTTTCAAATTCTCTTCTTACTGACATCTTAATTTTCCCTTTTCTCCCATTTTTTATGTTCTTTTTTAATCATGTTTTATCATTCTTGTGAAGTGCCTCTTGAATTTTATCTTGAAAGACGCTATACAAAAAATTGTTTCCTTTCTCTCCTTCAGCTAGTAGAAGCTAGCCATTACCATTAGCTACTCCACAGCAGAACTCCTTCAGGCTTGTGTTGTTTGTGTTCCAGAGCAAATTGAAGCAGTAGAAGAGTTGCTTTTAGCCAATCCCAGGACAACAGCACACAAGAGCTTAAAGTTTTATATTTCTAAAAATGGACACATAAAATGTTAGTTCAGAATGTTTACTTGATCATTAATGTCCCACTTCTTCCTCAATGGGACAATTGGCTAACAACATTAGCAACTTTATGTGAACACTCTTTTTTTTGTCTCCCTCTCTTTCTGGTCCAGTTCTCCAGACAAATGGCGAAGCTCCCACTTTTGTCTTCCTTGCACCGCTGTAGTTTCAGACTGAGAATAGTGTAATTCATTATTGTAATGGCCACACATTTAATTTAACTCAGACAGTTTGGCAGGTGCAGAGGGACCGGTCTAATTGCTGGTCTCAACCAGAGCCACCGCAGGAACTCAGCAAGCACAGAAGATGAACTGAAAGCTCCCCACAGAGAGCCCACAGGTGTTGTCAGCAAAGACAAAGGAATATTAGCAACAAATAGAAATTAGTCTCAAACACTGGCGCTAAAATGAACAGCTCACACAGTTCAGCTATTGAAAACATGTTCGCTTTTAGGGCTGAAATTAAATGGCACAGTGAAGACAATGGAAATGAATGGATATAGCACCAAAAAGAAAACAGAGGTGTTAAAGGTAGCCCAAAAGTCTTTGGATGTCATGAACTTTAAAAGGAATTAATATTTTTATAAAACCAAGATTCCGAACAGTGATATTGGAAAGATGTATTTCAGCTAAAGGTGTCTGTTTATGGAATAGTCTCGACAGTGAAATAAAACAATCTAAATAATTGTGTTTATTTGAAAAAAAGGTGTCAAATGTATCTTGATGAAATAAGACCTTAAGTAAGCTGATAGACTTGTTTGTGTTGGGGGGTGGGGGGTAGGTGAACGACAGTCTGAGTTGAACAGCTAATGTCTGATGTGAAAAGGGAGCAGACACTATAGGTTTTTGCTTCTTTCTGCTCCTTTTCATTTAGGATTATGTGTGAACATGAATTGTTTTAATGTAAATTTTATTTGATTGATTGCATGAAATGAAATTTTAAAAAATGCAAAAATGGAAATGGAAACTTTTGGGGTTTTGTAAAATCTGAATGACTTCCTTACTCCTCATTACTAGAAAAAGACTTGTGTTTCCACATTTGTGCTACTGTAACCGCAGATGTCCAATTAATTGTTTACTTTGTGTTTGGGTAAGTTTGCTTCACAAGCTGTGTGTGTGAGTGCGTGTGAGTGCGTGTGTGTGAGTGTGTGTGAGTGTGTGTGTGTGTGTGTGTGTGTGTGTGTGTGTGTGTGTGTGTGTGTGTGTGTGTGTGTGTGTGTGTGTGCATATTTATGTTAGGGCACAGACTGCAGTGTTGACAAGCCAGCTAATTAGCTGATGAATGTAAAGGAAAATCAAAGCTGAATAAGGTAATGATGTGTCACGGGTGCACAGCTGAGTGTAAATCTGTGATGCTCGGGTACAAAAGACCAAGGAAGGCTGATAATAACACAACAAACTGCTGTAACCCAACCCGTGCAGGGGCCTCCCTACACCCCGGACTCTGCGTTGTGTAATTTTGTGTTGGATTGGGGTGCACAATAGAGAGACCAGTCGGACACAGGCGTTCAATTTGTGGCTCGGACCGCGCCGTCTTTTTCTTTATTTAGATGATGGGGCAAACACCACTCCGACTCCGCTGCTGGCCTTTACAAATCACAGTAAACACTAAACCCAAAATGGCGCCCGCACGAACGATAAAACTGAACTACGGTGTCCTGCAGAGGACAAATGATCACAATTGCTAAAATCTACAATATATATCCAGCTCAACAGCGACACCTTGTGACTCATTCCAGTCACTGCCTTACACTGGCATGGCTTTACAAATGTCATATAATTTGAGGAAAGAAAGATCAATAATATATTCTGGTGAAAATGAAATTACCTGCACAGAGAAAAAAATAACTTTTTGATTTGTATAATAACAATTATGTAAAACCACAATGTCAAAAATGTATTTATTTAAAAATATAGGAAACAGTATGCCATTTATGAATGAACATATGTGATACATATTAGCAAGCAGCAGAGTTATTTAGTAAGTAAATAAAGTTTGTTTACATTGAACCTATCACAGAAAAGAAAATTACATAAAAGTAATAAATGATGGCAAAATGTTATAAAGAGTAGAGGTGCTGCATTAACATCTGTATGGAAACTCCCAACAGATGTTACCACTACTCTTCTGAAACCCAGTGGTACAAGCCTTGTAATTTTATTTTTAATTAACTGATTTGTTGCATTAAGAATGACATCACTGACCTTGAATATCAATGAATGATTTAAGTGAATGCCCAGAGAATTGTAAAAAAGTTCAGTCATGTATGCATGTTTTGGTGAATGTTGCAGGGGGTTTGGAAAGTTTTTTGGCGTGCCTTTCACACATTTAGCTGTGTTTCTCATGTCATTATTATTCATTATCAAAAGCTATACCTCGTTGTTAATCAGGCGTTCTAGTGATTTAATCTGCATTACCAAGATGCATAACCCTTCTGTTTCCAAAGGATCGGATAGGTTAGCGGTTGTGGGTCAGACCTTTATGATAAATAATTTTTCCAGCTTTCTTTAAAGCGTGTGTGTGTGTGTGTCTGCTATGTCTTCTCAATCCCCAGTGAGTCATGGTGGATGGCTGCTTATACTGAGCCAGGATCCTCTGGAGGTTTCTTCTTGTTAAAAGGGAATTTTTCTCTCCACTATCGCTACAAGCTTGTTGAGTATGAGGATTGATGTAAAGACTCTGACACTAGTCAGTGACTTGATGCAATTTGCTGGGTTCCTTATATAGGAAACGTTTTACTGATTGGCTTAATAAACTGAACTCTCTTGGAATGTTTACTATGTGAAGAGCTTGAGATGTCATCTGGTGCTATAAAAATAAACTGAATTGAAATCTTATGATAAATAATGTAAAAATTGCTGCATAAAATTATGGCAAAAATGAAAATATACAACAAATTGTTCAATGTTTTATTTCTGTAAGGGTCATTTTAGCACATTCTGGCACAAGAAAATGATTTAATAAGAAAAAGTTGTGTGCAAGTAAGTCATCAGTTGTTGACTGAACGGTATATTTTATATTGTATTGTGCTAACATCAGCATATCAACATGACGTGGATAAAAGTGTTAAGTTTACCTCTTAACATCAGGAGAGCCATTATTACATTTGTCCACTGAATACTTTTGTGGGTATCAAAAAATAATCTGTGGCTATTGTTTTGTGAAGCAATTTCAGTAATCCAAATGTTAAAAGTGTTTGATGTAATGAAAGGATGTGGCATGTTGCAATTTTCACAAAACCTTTCGTGATTTAGTTTGAGCACATGCATTTTCCCTTCACATAAATAAAAAGACAGAACATAACTGGTGGATGAATAACCTATAACAAGCTTTAAGAATGTAGTATTTGCAGTTTTCTAGGTAATTTGAGTGAAATTACAATGATTTTTCCAAAATGATCCTTTGATTTGTAATTGCCACTGCTGTACTACTTTAATAGAAACTAATAAAGTGGAAATTGCCTTCTTGCACTATGAATGGCTGATGTGATTATAGCTTGATTTGAATGAGCCATTTTTATCTTGGTGAAGTGCAAAGGTGAGCTGAGAGTTAATTACAGTTCACATTATCGCGCTGGTGAAAATATTCCATTTTCTCTCCCATTGTACGTAAGATGTTCCTTTTTCCTGGAAAAAAGTTCATTATTTGAGATGCATGTGCAACTCCTCTGTCTGCAAATGCACCAAACATTTCATAATTCAGTTTTTGGTTTGAAGCAGCTTGAGGGGAAGACAGGAGAGATTAGTTCAGTGAGTTGGTCTGTGTGAGGACACTCCATGTGCTGCAGCCAGCTGAACTTGTTTCCCAGGAGCTGCCTTTAGTTTAGAAGAAGAGTTGTAACATGCACACAAACAAAAAGAAACCACATTGTTGGAGGGTGTTCAAATACACACAAATTGCAAACACATACACACACACACACACACACACACACACACACACACACACACACACACACACACACACATTGGTTGCATCTCCCACTCGTCTGCTTTTTCTTAGGAGTTGTCCGATTTGACTGGATCTCATTTACCGCAGCCCTGAGGCTATCAAAGCTACCAGCACCCTTATCATATGCCCCCATAACCTCTCAGTCCTCCTTCTATGTTTTGGTTTGTTTTCTTGTCTAACCATTATTTCTGTTTAGCTTTTTATTTGTCTTTTACATTTCTATCTCACTCCAATCTAAAATCCTTCAAATTACATAAAATGTTTACAGAATAACTGAACCCCCCCCCCCCCACACACACACACACACACACACACCCCGGTCTGGTTCTCTCCCAGAAGCATGTGAGTATTCATTACTAATGAAGGTAAAATTCTGACAGCCTTGGTCTTTTCCTGTTTTACCTGGCTACTTCTTTGCTATTTAAAACGTGAGTCAATATTGTCAGGGAGGTTGTAGATCTCAAGAGCATCTTAAAAAATTTAGATTAGAAATTTGATCTTTTTCTATGATCTTCTCTATAATACTTAGGGATGTCATTAAGGATACATTGGCTTCTTTGCTTTAGAAATGATGAAACATTTGTTTAAATACCAGCCATTAACACACCCATTAAAAGAACCATTAAAAGATTATCTTCCGGCTCTTGGAGAGTGCAGACACTTATTTTCCTCCTCTCCTCCCTATCTTATCCTCAAGGCTTATCCTCTTTGGGTGCATGGCTGCTTCTGCATTTTTTCTGGAAATTGGAAACTGAAATTACTAAAATGGACCTGGTCATCTGGTCACTCAACGCGATTGATAAAAATTTTTCAACGATGAGAACGGGGGAAGGGGCTCCCGGATGCCCCTCTGGGACAGGCCCAGTTGGGCATATCATGGACTCCTGGAAACAGTGGAACTTGATTTGCCTATCTCAGCTGTCTGTAGAGGATTCTGAAGACTTCTGGATATTCGTGGTGTTGGTGTCAGGTTTCCTGCTCTTTGGCCTAGGAGGCTTCCTGGCTTACCAGAAAATTAACGAGCTGTTGAGGAAAATTGGCGCTCTCCCCGAGCTCAGGGATGGATTACACCACGCTGTGAATTCACAGACTATAATTGTTGAGATGAATCGTAAGCTTGGAACTTTGGCTGAGATTCATGCTTTGGCACAAAAGGTGGATGCCGTCAAGGATAGAGTGGACGAATCACCACGGATTGGGATAGAGTCCCTGACTTTTATTATTTTATTATGTGTCTTTTTATTGACCGTGGTTATCTGCTTTGTTGTGCATTTTATTGCTGACTGTGTATTGTTTTATATTGGGTTTTTATTTTTTATTCTGTACAGCACTTTGGTCGGCTGCCATGCCGTTTTTAAATGTGCTTTATAAAGTTGGTATGGTATGGTATGGTATAGATTAATTTACTACTTGAGTATTGAGTATCATCTGATCTAATATTTTTTAAATGATGACATCAAACAGACATAAAATAAGGAGTTATGGGCAAATATTGGTATTTTAAAGACTAAAGGGAAAAATGTAAACAAATAAACAACATAATTACAAAATAACACATTTTAGGCAAAATTTAGACACAAACTGAGGACAATATTTCCTGACATAAAGGGTTTATTTATTTGTGTGAAAATGTAGCACGTTTTAAAAAAATACCGCGAAAAATTTCACACCGTGACAACCCTAATACAGACCATTTTAGATTAGGTTACATTTCCTTTATTCCCAGATTATGTAGTTTGTAGCACTCATTATAATGTTATAGAAAATTTCTGGCCAATCTACGTGATCGGTATCGGTGATCAGCATTCTTTGATATCGGTATCGGTGATCGGCAGCAAAAAACCTGATCGGTGCATCCCTACTCGCGATAAATGAACAAATACTAAAGTATGCAGTGTTGATGTCGTCTGGCGTGTGATGTCTGCTCTGGGTTCAAAGCAAACAAAAACTAATGCATGAATTCCATTACAACATAACATTTTTACTGCAAAAGTATGTAGCTGCACCTTCTACTGTATTAGCAGCAAAACAACAAACTGCATGGATGCAGTTTCTCAGTGACTTTAAAACATCACCACCACCATAAAACTTTTTCTGATGCTCCAAATACAGAAAAACATCCCTTACCAGGGTTTTTTGAATAAATAAAAAAATCTGAAAATAAGTTTAAATGTTAAATAATAGTTAACATCACTTAAATGCAACAGCAAATTCTCTCATTGCTACTGAACATTTTCTCCACTTATGTGGCTATGATATAAGGCAGTTGCTGCAACTGGGAAGTGAACTGTGCTGGGCCAAACTAGGAGAATATTAAGATTTTTTGAGGGAAAGAGAAAAACAATTGTCTACCTTTCAGAAGAGGAACTGGTAAAAAAACTACATGGAAAATATGTGAAAATGTTTGTTTTTAACCCCAAATTGAACAAGTTTACCTAGATCTTAAAAAGCAGCTCAGATGATGAAACTGCAACTATGATTCTGATAACAAGCTAACAAATTGAACTAAGATAACCGGCTAGCAGAGCTTCTGACTGACAGTTTATGTGCTGCAGCAAATCAGCAAATCAACTATCCTGATTAACAAGGTTATAAAATCTCATACATGAAAAATCACTTTGATGTGTGGGGGAACTTTTCCAGGCCCTCTTTAGCAGGGTGGGGCTGGGAGGAGAGTGCTGTAGCCTTTTATCTGGAAGCTAACCGGAGCCTGTGGCTAAGCTAACATCACCACCCGGTGGAACACTAGCGACATGAAGGTGGTTTGGTTCACCGGCATGTGTCGGAGTCAGCCCGGTTATTATCAGCTGCTTAACGACACCGAGCGGACTCACTTTCACATTTGAAAGCAGCGCTGATTCCAGAAACCTCAGCACAAAGTGCGTTCGTTGCTCTGAGCCAGCATGACGAACAAGGGAACGGCGCCGCTAACTCAGTTCGGGTGTTGCGTTCCACCCATCCTATGGGTCTACGGAGGGGGCAGGCGTATTACGTGAACGGACCCATCTGATTGGCCGCATATCAGAAGGGCTACATTTGATTGGTCAAATAATACTTCCGCATAAAAAATAGAGCTAGTTTACAAAAATTATCGCAATGACGATAATTTTTCGATATATTGTGCAGCCCTAATAATAATAATAATAATAATAATAATAATAATAATAATAATAATAATAATAATAATAATAATTATTATTATTATTATTATTATGCATTTTACTTGAAGCGCCTTTCAAAAAACTCAAGGTCAGTGTACTATAAAAAGAATAAAAAGCGCAACAGTTAACAACATTTTGTGACATTTTCAGGCATGGAGCTACCATTGGTGCAAAGTTTATAACAGCAGTTTGTTGGGAAAACAAGCCGCATCAAAAAGATTAGACGCAAGAATGACAGCGAAAATAGAAAATTGTACACATACAAAATGTTGCGCCGTGTACCTTGTTCGTCACATCATTTGCTCGATAGAAAGAGAATACATGGGGATCGACAGACAGAAATAAAGACACCGACTCTAAGCTACCAGCGAAGTTGTGTAATTTTCACTTGGAAAGCTACAACAATAGCTCTCTGAATTGCATGCATACTGATTAAAATAAAAGCCAATAGTACAATACAAGAGATAGAGTACATGCAGAACCTCATGACAATTTGGCCCAACAACAAGTCTAATTGAAAACCCCTGCTCTAGACGGTGGTGTCGTATAAAAATTAATCTGGATTGTAGATTTAAGCCAGGCAACCCAAATCAATAGTGAAAGGAATTGTCTCTCTTTTGAGATTTAAATCATTTAGCTCAGCTTATAAAAAAGCACAGGCCAGTGTAGCTCTTTTAAAGCCCTGTCCATGCAAAAATAGTGTTTTCTTTTTCTATTTTATTCCCATTGAGCTTATTGTCCATGCACATGGATGAAAACATTCCTAGAAATGGTTCCGTTGTTTATAATACTTAGAGAAATTTTTGTTTGGACAGAAAATAATAAACTATTCCACTGTGGATTAGGGCAGAGTAGTTGTTTTCTAAAAGATTCCTTTGGGGTTTTTTTTGGTGACAAATGTAAATACATTGTTTTGTGTTAAACCAATTGACAATTTATCACATTTTGCCCCACAAAAAGCAGATTGGCTTTTGTTGGGACCTATTACTTAACACAAACTGCAGTGATACCATTTAGTGTGTTTGTAAAATGCCAACTCACACAATAGCCTTATGGCCGTTACACTCAAGTCAAAAGTTCAGTCGGTGGTCACTGTAAAGCTTTAACTGACAATCTGGTGAATGTGGCCAGTGCCAACACAGTGTGCTGACAAACTACCCAAAAAGTAGTTGGAAAAGGGATAATGAGCCCACTGGTGTGAGGGAGTAACACTGATCATGTGTGCTTTCACCATCTCCACCTGCCACTTTACATGCATATTTCCAGGACGATGTCTTCCATTTCTCAAGAAAAGAAAATTTTATATGCCAATAATTCTACTCAATGTGGCTAAGAAGCACGGTGCATTGAAAACAAATTTAACAGATTTTAGAATAAAACCATAAAAAAGAACAAGGGTTAAAGTCACGTTTGTAGATGCAGGTAACAGTCACCTTTATGCCGTAGCGTTCAGGGGCCCTGATTACGCACAAAACGGGGTCGGAAAACTGCGTAAGCAACTTTCTATGCAAACTTTTGGATTTATGAAAGAAAATTTAGCGGAAAAATGTGCACAAATTTCAGTTGACTAAGGACCTTGCTTACGCACATTTTGGACATGGAGAGCACCTGCAGTGCTGCTGCTGAGAAGGATAAAATTATGAAATCCTGCAGCATTATCACCTGTACTGCTTCATTTTCACACAGAACAAGACCCCCCACACACAGGCGCACACACACACGCACGTACACACACATGCGTGCACAGTCACACACACACACACACACACAAACGTGCGTGCACACACACACACACACACAGCCTGAAGCGCAGAATACGGACAGGGGGACAGATTGAGACAGAATGTCATGCGTCTGTGACAGTGTGTGTCCTGTCACTGTGACTTGATTGATCATACACCCTGGCTACTTGGACAAGTGAGATCTCCGTTTGGGTGACTGGTTAGCACACGTGACTTTCACCTGGAAGTCTGGGGACCGAATCCCGATTGGACCATTTTTTTTTTTTTTTATATCTGCCACAGATCTCTCTGAAGAATTCACAACACTGAAGTCTTCAGCAACGCTGTGCCACTCTGTGGATTTTCTCTTATTTGCTTTGCAAAAGCACTTCCTTTCATTTCTCCACCTCACCCACAGGAACCGCAATTTCTGCTTCTGTGAAATTGCGCTTCCTTGATCTGCCTTGATCTACGGTCACCAAGTGGCGGAGCGCTGCAACAGCCGGCTTATGTATATGCATGAGATCCACAAGGCACTTTGCACTGACTATTTATGGTAGTAAGTGGGCGTGGTGAGGGCGGGATGGGACTAAAATGCAGCTGAGAAACATTCTCAGTCTCTGATTTATGAAGCGGAGATTGGGTGTAGCTGTGCGTACTCCATGTTTGATAGATCACAAACCTACTTGGCGTGAGTACATTTTTTGTCTGGTTTTAGTAAGGATTCTATGCAATGTTTGATAAATAGGCCCCAGGGCTCTTAGGAGAAGGCTAGGCCAGCAGCAATAGAGATTTAAAGATCAACAGAAAGATTTCTTCTTCCACATGACCTTGAGACGGGTTTCAGTGCTGCTTCCACCAATTCACTTCACTTGCTAGGGACCTCAAACTAGGAATGCTGATTGCAGAGCATTCTCCGTGCACATTACACCACCTTGTTTTCCTTTTCACCCTGTCCTCCATCTTGCACCTCCTCAGTTGGCTGCTGTAATGACTCAATTTCCCCTCTGGCATTCCTTGCCCTCAGGGATCAATAAAGTTAATCTTATGTTGCCTTACCTTATCTCGTCTTGGATCCCAGCCTCATTAAGACAGGCTGAAACTTTTGTCATATGGGAACGGAATTAATGGAGGCCCGGGTCCAACAAATGAGCCTAAGGCATAGATCTGGTGGTAGCAGCGGCAAAATGTTTTAATAGTTGTGGATTGGATGCTTGTGTAGGATGCATCTCTCATTTTTGTACCCGACAATGAATTCTCAGAAGGCACAGGCTTCCAGCGTATATTGCTTCACCCTTGTTGAATAGTGTCTGATGGCAATAGTAGATAAGACAAAGTCATTCACTCTGAGATCATTCATGTTTATATGAGAATGGTGTGTATCCTTGTCAAAAAGCTGTCCCACAAAAACTAAAATAAACATCCTAGGTTTCTTGTGTCAATCCAACCTATTTTTTTCGTGCAAAAAAGCCCTCCAGCTACCCCTACAGTAATAAACTTAATGGTTGTTGTGCAGTGAAGAGAAAGTAGCAAACGCTAGTCACTAGCCTCCATGACATTTGACGATTTATTTTTGAAATATCACATAATCCAATGTTTCTTTTAAGTTTTCTTGGGGATGAAGAGCTAGTCTATATTTAGTGTATTTATTCAAAAAGACGCCAGGTATAGAGACATTTTCACCTGCTGATGAAAGGGTGGAGGTTTTCGGCTGTTTGTATGTTTCATTTCTCCAGTGAAAGTTGGAGATCAAGGTCTGATGCAGCCAACAGAACCACATTGTCTGCAAAAAGTAGAGGCCTGATCCACCCCAGTTTCACACCGAAAGCATCAGCAGCATAGAACGGCACTGCTTCAAATAAAATTCATTATAGTCTATGGACTGTTTCAAACCAGCAGTGACGCTGCAATTAAGCGGCACGCCACTAAAGATGGGATCAGGTTTTATTTTTGCTGCAGGCCGCTTCTGGGATGCCTTAATTTCTGCAGTTAACATAGGGCTAGACAGGAAATTGCACAATGTTTTTGTGTAAAATCCCCGGTAATTTTCAAAATAAAAGTTCTGCAGCGATGCAGTTTCTAAATGAGGCTTACATGTGAACCAATGGCTTTTTTTATTCACAGCATTGTTCCAGAACTGCAGCTGTGTTTTTCATGGCTTTAATCCTGGCAGTGGAGAGGTACAACATCATATATGACGTCAAACAGCAATATCAAACGTGATTTCCTTCTTTTTGATTTAATGGAGGATTGCATGGACAAACCATGACCTGAAGTTTAGAGGGATCATGTGATCTTGCAAGTCCTGCAAAGAGCACAGCGAGGAAGCCGTGCCACTGCCGTGACTGTCCCGGTGTGAAAAGGACTGTTTTGAAGTTCGTGAGTAAACCGTTCCACTGCAGTTTTGCGCCGCTGATGCTTCCAGTGTGAAACCGGGGTAAGACCACAAAAATGACTCCCAAATGCAAATGCCTATTTTATGGCCTGTATTTGATATAGCGCCTTCTAGAGTCCTGGAACCCCCCAAGGCGCTTTACAACACAATCAGTCATTCACCCATTCACACACACATTCACACACTGGTGGGAATGAGCTACAATGTAGCCACAGCTGCCCTGGGGCGCACTGACAGAGACGAGGCTGCCGAGCACTGGCGCCAACGGTCCCTCCGACCACCACCAGCAGGCAATGTGGGTTAAGTGTCTTGCCCAAGGAGACAACGACAGCGACAGACTGAGTGGGGCTTGAACCTGCAACCTTCCGATTACGGGGCGAGCACTTAACTCCTGTGCCACCATTTTATTTATATAAAAGTATAAAAGTTATATTATATAACTTTATTATTTATAAAGTTATATGTTTATAACTACGTTGTTTATGTAGCACTTCATAGCAACCATTTTTGATCCAAAGGCACTACAACAAGAAATTATTGAAAGACTTATACATGTAATGCAGAAAGTACATAGAGTACAATACACAAGGGCAGGAGGGGGGTACAGGGGGGTGAGGATATCAGTCTAACTGGTCCTGAGCTAATCTAATGTGGAGAGATAGGTATTTCCTAAAGTTTTACGCTAAATTTTCAAGAAATACATCATTTGCAAAAAATACACAATTTTTGTGTAATTTTTGGAGTGTGGTCAGTCGGCCTGGACAAGATCTTCAGTCAGAGGCAACTCTGTCGAGATCTTGGCATTTTAACATTGCAAAGTGACATGAAAAAAAATACTTTATGACTTTCACAATTACAGTTTTAGTAATAGTAGGCCATTTTGAAATGGAGAGAACTGCGTGTAATAAGTCTAAAGTCTAGTAAAAAGAGAATGTGTGCTCATCCTTTGTTCTATTCTGTATGAACAGTTTTTTTCTACGATTTGACCTTGTTTATTTTGGCTGATCACTGACATTGCAGCAATAAGTCGAAGAGGCTAATTTACTTTCTGACACACACACACACACACACACACACACACACACACACACACACACACACACACACACACACACACACACACACACACAAACACACATGCAGTGTATCTGTAAGTAATCTCATCAGCATGATTGCTGTCTTATGGGTGCAAATCCTGGGCAGCGCTTCTCAGGTCAAACAAACCTTGCCCCGCTGTCTTGGTGCAGAGTCAAGCAGCCTAATTTTCTACCTCCAGCTTCCCATGCAAAGTCAACACTGGCTGCCTCCTTCATTTACCTTGTTAGCTAACTGACAGTGGACTGTCTGGCCTGCAGCTTAACGGCTTTAATGAGCAGAGGGCCTCGTTAAGACTGTGTGGATGGCTGGAGACAAATGAGCTTGTTAAGTCCAGACTATGCATATTCTTAATTAGCCTTTTGTAGTGTGTTTGATGTACAAACCTTAGGTGTATATAAAAGAAAGTGTTTTAAAGAACAAAATCAAAAACTTTTGAACAATATCCCTGAGGTTGGTTGGTTTAATTTAGCTTTGAAAACCTCAATTTTACAGAAACACTTTCATAGGTATTTACATTCACACCAGATGCCAGAGGCAGACTGGAAATCTGTGAGTTCTGGAGGATCCCAGAATGGCTGGAGTGGTCTACGGCCGGTGGATGTGCCTCGATGTGCTTCCTAAATTGTCCCCCCGGTCTGACATTTTTCTGACAGGGTTAGGTTTTGGGTTCATGGGCTGTCTGTCATGAACAGCGCATTTGAGCTCTCCCCCCAATGCTTTAGTGATATTGAGGTCAGAAGACTGAGAGGCAGGGCCGTGCAGAGACCTTTGAAGGGGCGGGTACTCAAAGTTAAAAAGGGACCCACAGAATAATATTTTCAAACACCATGACATAACCACAGTATACCCGGCTGAATAACAAATCATATTTATCAGAAATTCAAAATGGAAGTGAATCATTATATACACCCTTACCACATAATAATAATAATAATAATAATAATAATGCATTGAACTTATATAGCACTTTTCAAGACACCCAAAGATGCTTTCACACACTCTCACATTCACACACTGCTAGTGATGGTAAGCTACTTGTAGCCACAGCCGCCCTGGGGAAGTCTGACAGAGGCGAGGCTGCCATTTGGCGCCGTCGGCCCCTCTGACCACCACTAACACAGACAAGTTGGGTGAAGTGTCTTGCCCAAGGACACAACAGCAGGATACCCCTGGCGGGAGCTGGAATCGAAACCCATGACCCTCCGATCATGAGGCAACCCGCTCTACCACCTGAGCTACTGCTGCCCCAGTAAGGACAATTAAAGCAAAAGTAACTTGTTTTGGTAAATAGTCTGTATTTGTTTAATGCCTTCTTAGGGTTCTACAACCCCCCAAGGCACATTACAACACAATCAGTCATTCACACACACACATTAACACACTGATGGTGATGAGCTACGATGTAGCCATAGCTGCTCTGGAGCACACTGACAGAAGTGAAGCTGCCGAGCACAGGCGCCACCAGTCCCTACGACCACCACCAGCAGGCAAAGCAGGTTAAGTGTCTTGCCCAAGGACACAACAGCATCAATCTCTGATTGAAGTCAGGATCAAACCTGCAACCTTCCGATTACTGGACAACCTGCTCCACCTCCTGATCTATTGCTGTCCTATTTTACCTGATGATGGGGTACAATGTAGCTGTTGCAGGGTTGCTCCTCTTGCAGCTGCTGATGTTGCTGATGGTGCTGGAGGGCAAGGCAGTGTTGATCTCAGACTGTAGATAGTAAAACAAACAGAGCAGAAATGTTAGTCAATTAAAAAATTAATGTAAGATAATAAAAAAAAAATGGCAGAAATTGGTACCTGTGGTAAATAAATGGAAATCTAAACATGAGTGGATAATAGAGGAGTTTATGTCAGAGATAAGAATGTGACAGAAAATATAAACAGAAAGAGTTGTGTGTGTGTGTGTGTGTGTGTGTGTGTGTGTGTGTGTGTGTGTGTGTGTGTGTGTGTGTGTGTGTGTGTGTGTGTGTGTGTGTGTGTGTGTGTGTGTTTTCAACATCATAGTATTACCCTTACCAGAACAGACTTTAGAATGCTATTGGTTTCTTCCCTCCATCATGATTCTTTCTTTCTTTTTTCTTTCAAATATATTGGGGCGACGGTGGCACAGGAGCGAAGTGCTCGCCCCGTAATCGGAAGGTTGCAGGTTCGAGACCCGCTCAGTCTGTCGTTGTTGTTGTGTCCTTGGGCAAGACACCTAACCCATGTTGCCTGCTGGTGGTGGTCGGAGGGACCGGTGGCACCAGTGCTCGGCAGCCTCGCCTCTGTCAGTGCGTCCCAGGGCAGCTGTGGCTACATTGTAGCTCATCCCCACCAGTTTGTGAATGTGTGTGTGAATGGGTGAATGACTGATTGTGTTGTAAAGCGCCTTGAGGGGTTCCAGGACTCTAGAAGGCACTATATCAAATACAGGCCATTTACTATTTTTACCAAAAGTAACAATACAAACAATACAAATGCAAATAAAGATAAACCAACAGGCAACAATCAAACTGTTTAATAATCTGGAAACAAAAATAACAGTGGGTGTGTTCAGCAAAGAGCAAGAAGAACCAAGATGGTCATCAGGTCATTTTACACATCACAACATCAACTTTCTGTTGGCCATGTCCCGAAAAATGTCAATAACATCACCGTGGCAGACTGTAACATCTTTCTCAACAGCCAATAAAAGAAGCTCTGACAACCTCTCCTCAGAGCAAAGGCTGCAGAGTTTGGTTTTTACCAGTTTGAGTTTTGAGAAGGAATGCTCCACTGTTGCTCTGGACACCGGAAGTGTGCCGTATGTCTTCATCAGCTCAGTCATGTTGGGGAAGATCAAATGTGCATTGCTTTCCTTGATCACTGAAAGAAAAGATGTCACATTTATTGGTGGAGAGCATGAGTAGGAAGCATGAAAGACCTTTAGTAATTTGTCTTCTTCCTCAATGTCATAGAACTGGCAGAGTTTCTTCACAGCTTGGAGTGACTGTTGAGATTCTCGCTGTTTGCCAGTCCTCTGGGACTGTCAGGTAATGGAAGGCATTCAAGATGTCCTATGTGGAATTATCTCGTCTTTTAAAATGTCTCTGAAGCTCCTGTGTCATTGTGTCCACAAAGGTGTAGTACACTTTGGCACGGTAGTACTCTTGGGGGGTTGTGAAAGCATGTTCAGCAGTAACTGTTGTTGCAGTAAACTTTGCTGGCACTTTCCTCCTCTGAGCTTGTCCAGACACCTCAGATGGAGGATCCAGTCCCACTGATGCTGCCTTCTCTGTAGCCTGTTGATATATTTTCTCAAATTCTTCCTCCGTTCTGCTGTGGGACAGCCTCTTCAATACTCCATCAACAATTTTGTATGCTGAAGCCAAGTCCATGTCTTTTTGCTGCAGTACATCAGATACTGTTGCTGTCACTTGGAAGATTGGACAAGTGATCTCCAGACACAGGAGGAATTCAAAATTGATGTTTTTGAGTAGAGTCATAGCATCACCCGCTGAAGAGTCTGGGGGATCTTGCTGTGTTATTTCCCCAAGAAACTGCATTAAAGCTGAAAGGACCTTCCTCATTGTCTTAAGAGCAGTTTCTCGGCAGCTCCAACTAGTGTCCGACACCTTCTGCAGCTCCAGTGGACGCTGATCTTCTGCATTTTAATAAATGCTGAGTGTCGTTTTGATGAATTGGCCACAAAAGTGTAAAGTTTTTCAACCAAGTTAAAAAAACTCATGAAACAAATGTTTGACTTTGCACTCTCTACCAACACCAGATTAAGGCAATGTGCCTGGCAGTGCACATATAAAGCCTTTGGATTCTGTTTCTGGATTCTCGACTGAAGCCCCTTAAACTGCCCACTCATGTTTGCAGCCCCATCGTAACCTTGACCTCAGATGCTGTCTATCTTCAGGTTATTTTCTTCTAGTAGAGCCCTCACAAGCTTTTCAAGAGCATCCCCACATGTTGATTCCACGTTACACACCTGAAGGAAGCGCTCTTTGATTTCCATGTTGTGTACATATCTGACAACAAACGAAACCTGTTCAGTGTGAGAAACATCAGTGGTTTCATCCAACAGAAAAATTATAAATATAAAAAAATAAGTAAACATCAAAAAGGGCACTTTGGGCACATGGGACTAAAGGAGCATGTGCTCTTGATCTGCCTTGATCTACGGTCGCCATCGTCATTGGCGGAGCGCTGCAACAGCCAGCGTATGTATATGCATGAGATCTACAAGGCACTTTGCATTGACGATTTATGGCAGTAAGTGGGCGTGGTGTGACTAAAAAGCAGCTGAGAACCTTTCTAGATAGTTTTTGATTTATGAAGTGGCGATAGCGTGCAGCTGTGCGTACTCCATGTTTGATGGATCACAAACTTACTTGGCGTAAGTACATTTTTTTGCTGAGCTTAAGTATGGTTTTAGTAAGGATTCTACACAATGTTTGAAAAATGAGACCCCAGAACCAGGATCTTGAAAGGAACCCTGAAGTTGACTGGCAGCGAGTGAAGCTGGAGAAGAAGCGGGGTGATGTGGGTGTGTTTGGAGGACTTGGTCAGAATCCGAGCACAGGCATTCTGAACCACTTGTAGACAGTTCAGGGAGGTTCTGCTCAGACAAGTGAAAAGAGAGTTGCAGTGGTCTAAGCATGAGGAGATGATTGTGTGGATAACTGTCTCAAGTTCAAAGTGAAACAGAATGGGACTCAGCTCCTGAGATGGAAGAAGGAAGAGCAAACAAGAGAAATGACATGAGAATCCAGGGTGAGAGCTGGGTCAAAGGTCACACCAAGATTCCTGACAGAGGGTTTGGTGTGAGAAGAAAGCTGACCAAGGGAGTCTCTGACTTTGGGAACCAGCTTGTCTGGGGCACAGATGAGGATCTCAGTCTTATTTTTATTCAGCTGTAGACAGCTCCCAGCGATCCAGGTTTTGTATGCAGCTGCTACACTCTAAGCAGGTGTGTAGCAGCTGCAGCTTAGACATCTCATGGGGCTTAAAGGAGATGTACAGTATGATGTCATCTGCGTAAAGATGGTTAAAGGAGCTCAGGATGTGCTGAAGTTGAAGCAGATAGAGGAGGAAGAGTAGAGGCCCCAGCACAGAACCTTGTGGGACATCATGGGTGAGGGTCCGGTGGGGGACCGAAACATGGAGACAGCCACAGAGAAAGAATGCTCAGACAGATATGAGGAGAACCACTACAGAGCAGATCCTGATAGGCCTACGCAGTCTCTCAGCCTCTTCAGTGGTACAAGGGTGGGCAATCCTGGTCCTCAAGGGACACTTCCCAATAGATTTTAGTTGTTTACCTGCTCCAACACACCTGATTTATGGATGAATCACCTGATCAACAGCTTATTAAGCTCTGCAGCAGTGTGTTAATCACCATCAGATTCAAAACCGGTGTGTTTAAGCAGAGAAACAACTAAAACCTCCTGGATAGTGTCCCTCGAGGACCAGAATTGCCCACCCCTGCAGTAGCAGGTGATGGTCAACAGTGTCAAAGGCTGCAGTCAGGTCCAGCAGGACCAGAACAGAACAGTCTCCTGCATCACTGTGAGTCAGAAGGTCATTAGAGATCCTAAGAAGAGCTGTTTCAGTAAAATGAGCTCTACGAAAACATCTATGATAGTTTCCAGTCGGGTTTGTTCATCAAGAGCAGCTGTGAGCTGTTTTGCCACACCCTTTTCCAAGATCATGGAGATGAACAGAAATTTAGAAATGGGTCCGAAGCTGCTATGGAGAGAGAGGTCAATACTTGTTTTTAAGAAGCGGGTGGGTTACAGCCTTCTTAAAGAAAGTAGGGACCTGACCAGAAACCAGAGAAGCATTAACTAATTAATTATAGAGAGACTGATGAACTAAAAGCATTTTTAACCCTCTCAGGCTCAAAATAAGTTTTGATAAAAGGACGAACAAACAAGTCCTTCAGGGGTACTTCTGAGTTAAAAAATGCTCATGAAATATGTATGTGGAGTAACCAGGTAGGTAGGTTTTAACGTTGCAAATGACCCACACTTGTATAGCGCCTCTCAGAGTAAGGACTCCAAAGCACTTTACACTACAGAGTATCATTCATCCATTCACACACACATTCACACACTGATGGTGATGAGCTACGATGTAGCCACAGCTGCCCTGGGGCGCACTGACAGAGGTGAGGCTGCCGAGCACAGGCGCCACCGGTCCCTCCGACCACCGCCAGCAGGCAAGGTAGGTTAAGTGTCTTGCCCAAGGACACAACAGCAGAATTCTCTGTCCGGAGTCGGGATCGAACCCGCAACCTTCCGATTACTAGACAACCCGCTCAACCTGCTGAGTTACTGCTGCCCCAAGCCTTCAAATCTGCAATGCCTGCCTCCAGAGGGTTAAACAAAGATGAGGGTAAGACATCAAAGGGGGCATGCAGAGGTCTGCAGTCATTGACAGATCACTACAGGGAAACACAAAGTGTGTGTGTGTGTGTGTGGGGGGGGGGGGGGGGGGGGATACACAAAAACAAACACAAAAGGCTCAATGCACTAGTATCTGGACTTGACTACCAGTCAGCACGGTCCTTTAAGGTTTGTTGTTTAATGTGACTCTAAATAGATATTTCAGTCAATCTTAATTCTACTCAAATGATACAGTTCTTACCTTTATCTTTGCTATTCTTGCCTGTTTTCTGTGATTGCTCTCCATACCACTGATATCAAAGATTATTTTGGTTTTGGTGCTTTTCTATTGGAAAATCAGCTTACCACCATTTACCACCACCCGCTACAAAAGTTGGACATGCCAAGCATGTTGCGTAAATTAGCATGCTGTTTCCTGCTGTATTTTCATGCCAGCGTTACTGCTACACATATAGTTCTATGATAGTTACTACAGTGTTTGGGTACAGCTGATGAGTCCTTCTGAAATTATTGTGGAAAGAAGACTTAGATGTTAAATGTTGCTATTCACTAATAACATAACTAAACACTGTAGCACATACAGTCTTCAAAACACCTCAAAGGGTCATTTAAGTTAACTTAAAGGGATTTTCCCTATATTTTACATCAAACTTTATTTGTCCTTTTTCATATTATAAACAAGATGTTTGGAGGGAAAAAAATCATTCTTCCCCAGTTTTACAGTTCCAACATTTACCCTTGGGCTGGATGATGCAGGGTTTCAGAGGAAAGGAGATAAGGACTACTGGTAAATACTGGACACTTTGTGGGCCTTCAATGCAAACACAATCAAAACAAATGATGCATAAAACAATATGCAAACAATGTTTCCCATGTGTACATTTCTAACATAATACAACACTCAAATATACTTCCGCATCATGTTTTACATATTTTCCTCCAGGTTAAGAGCCCACATTTCACCTGTTTTACATTCTGTTACTCCTCAGTTCAGGATTTGCTTCGAGCAACAAGATCTGTAGCTTTTTATGAAGTATACATCCATATGAAATTAGCCGGAAGGAGAAAAAAAATAGTGATTGTAAAAGCAGAGGAATATGTCCTCTTGCTGAAATTCCAACGTATTTTTTCACAGCTTTTTACTGCAAGTTTTTCATTTTTATGACAATTTATATGCTAATTATGATCCTAATTTCCCTCTGGGATTAATAAAGTATGTTTGAATTGAATTGAAATAAAAAGTTTTAATGTGTATCTGTTTTGGAAAATCTGATGCAACTTTTTTTATGTATATCTGCAATCCCAAGGACACTCAAAATAAAAATATGGAATTTCATGGGTTTATGATATTGTGGTAAATCAACCTCATTAACATGTTTGACATTATTTTGGATGACTGATGATAGCAGAGGGGAAAATATTAATTGGCTCCCTATGGTAATTAAACACAGGACCTTTGAAAAAATAATCACGTAAACTTCTAATATTTAAAGTGGCTATTCTGGAGAGCAATCTGTTCTCGTTCTGCCAAAGCAAATGTGGACAGAATGACAGTTTATTTCTCTTTGCTAAACAAACAGAGATTAATTTGTTTTGTCCTTATGGATTGGGGAGGACCTTGATGCAGACAAGCTTTCTGAAGTAGGAGAAAAGAAAAGAAATAGAAAAGAAAATGTCCAATTTAAAGCACCTATGGCACCTTTTTGACCACAATGCAACGCCTGGATAGAGTGGCAAATCAGTGACTCTGAGAGCCAGTGCTGCATGAGTCAAGGACATGAAGGCAGATAAAGGATACAGCTGCAGTACAGCTAAAAAAAATGAATGATGACGTTTATTATGACTTTTTACATCGATGATTTTTGTAGCCAACATGGATCGACTGATCTTGGCAGCACGAAACACAAACATGAATGAAGAATCATCCAAAAGCAACTTCTCACAACTCCAGAACAGTTTGTTGATGAACCATGTTTTGTCCAGGATGAATAAATGCTGTGCCATGCAGCAAAAGTTAAATCAAAGCTGCACATAGATCAAGTCATCAAAACATTAGGTCCATGGCCAGGGAACTCCCTAATTACTTGTGATCTATCCTCACGAGGTGAGTGAACATACGAAAATTAACAAATTCCAACCAACACCAAATATTACCAGCTATGCCTCCAAGCAGTTCACAAACTGAACTTGAAACTTGTGAAATTCTTGAAGCAAAGGAGAAGCTGACAAATATGTCTTAAGACTTAAGTCACTAAAACAGCAAACCAACACATCCCAGGACTCTACATTCAGCTTCACCAGAAGCTCCATTAAACTCCCTTCACACAAATTTTAGAAATTTAAAAATCCAACAAGAAACAAACATTTAGACTCTCTTGAGATGGTTTGACAATAAATATGTAAATTAAACCACTTATAGAACTTTATACGATGCCTGATGTATAACCTTACAAGCCTAACCCTAACATCTTCTGCTGGATTGTCGGGGGAGGGGTTTTGAGCACTGGCGGTTCTACACACAAGCTTACAATTAGGTGCCTATACCAATACCAATACCAGTATCGGTATCAGTAAAAGTTAACCGATACCAGGAACCGATACCAATGCAGTTGCTTGAAAATGGCTTCACTGTAAGTTGTCATTTCTGTTCACCTAATATTTTAGTTTTGTGATGATTTCCATTCATATATTTTACTTTTTATCTACCTCACAGTCGTTTCCTGTTGAAAGCAGAGAAGAAAATAAAATCTCTATTCCAAATCATTGCATTTTTTTGTGTGGTGGAAGTATCGGTAATCGGCATCGGTGAGTACTCAAATCCAAGTATCGGTATCATATCGATTTGGAAAAGAAGAGGTATCGGTGCATCCCTACTCACAATATAATGACAAAGCACACCTGTCCCTGGGGGGTTGCTGCTGGTGGTTCATTACACCAGCCTGCAATATAACAGCACAGTGCATGCACACCGCGGCCATTCCTACACCCCCCGAGGGGTTGGGGGTACAAAAAGTGCCGCTGTCTAAGCACTGAGCCATGTGGAACACCATCTTTTGCTGATATGTGTGGCTGAAGATTTACTCAATCTTTCGTATAATTTAGGTTTAGCTGGATTTCTGGTGATTGCCCAACCATAATAAGACCTTATTGGACCAACAAATAGAAATTCAAGAAACATTTGAAAAATGATTTCAAATACATGAAATATTTTGCTTTTCCAATTGCACTTACCCTCGTCTCATTAGCAGATTACCCACTGTTTAATTATTTATATATTAAATTAGATCATTGATAATGAGAAGTCATTACCATTTTCATGGGTAATTGATAAAGCAATTAGCCATCTGCTGATGAAGTGAATTTTGAAACACATGCTGACTGCTGTAATCTATGCACACATACTGAAAAAGATCAAAGGACACACTCACAGCTGTCACCACACGTTTTATTTTACACTGGGTATCTGCATTATCACCTCAAAATGAGTCTTTGCCATTTGTTCTTTAGTTGACCCAGCAAGTCATGAGCATGTGTGAGTGTGTGTCGGTATTGTGTGTGGAGAGTTGCCATCTGTTCTTTGAGTTTTAGGGCATTTTGAAATAAATGATTTTGAATAAAAATGGTAGCTCACTCACCTGTGGCGATGCCATCTGACTACACTGTGACACAAGTAAGTGTCAGTTAATAGCTTCCACCTGCACCATTATGTGTTCCCATATTTGCAATGGGATTTCAGTGACGAGGATCATACTTTCCTGGAGTTACGGGAGTCGAGTGAGGAACATAACAGGTGTACTGATAGTTATGAGTTACATTTAAACCGTGGAACATGAAATGGTTGTGTTTTTTGGGAAATATCTCAAGACTATCAGCCTCAAACAGATTTCAAGGTGGGAGGTGAGATGCAGTAAAGTTTTAGGAGTCACCCTGAAACCCACACTGAGTTTCAAATCTGTGTCAGGTCTTTTAAAGAATATCCACTTTGAAGTAACTTCTAGTGAGTGATTTCCTTTCATCCCGAAATCAGAGCAGGCATACAGAAAATGCCTCTTGATTATTAGTCAGCCTTCATCCTGAAGTCAGAGAGGAACCTTGTATAATCACAGTGACACTAAGCAGCTTTAACTGCAAAAGTAGGATTCACTTTGCTTCTCCATGGCTGATACAAGCTAACATGGGAAGGTAAAGAGGAGACAAATTGAAAGGCCTGGTGACCGCTTTTACAACAATCAATATTATTGTAAAGAATGAATCGTTTACATCTTATTTATGAACCATAAAATGTGAGATTCCATAGAAATATGAAATATCAATCTGATGGATCTTTGACTATTTTAACCAGAAGATCGGAACTTGTTATTGCAGGGATTACGTGACACTTCGTATTAACTCCACTACACAATTTAAACAAGACTAACTTTAACACTCTGTGTACTGATGGACTAAGGTGGAGTGAGACGTGATGAATGATGGTGATGGTGTGTGTGGGATGTAATTCAGAACCTCGTATCTGGAGAAGCAGTTAGTTCTGAGTGGGAGTGAGTGTTTTGCTCTAAGCTTTAGTAGGAGATTTATAACACACGTGAAATGCCATCTGTCGGTCTACATACCCAGGGGAAGCCTCCGATCAGATCCAGAATGCCGAGGTCCTCGTGGACCCTCTTTGGTACAGAAGCCGGTAGAAAAGCAGCGGTGCCGACCAAACTAGTCTTGGAAAGCTTCCAGGTTACGACAGGTTATCACTGGCTTCTCCGAGACCCTGAAGGGGTCGTGAGGTTCAGCTTTTATTCTGAAGGAACCGTTGCGGTCAGTTGTAACTTGCAACAGATTTTATCCAGCTTGTCTGAGGTTCTTTATGGCTGAAGAGGGAGTCCAGATGGCCTGTCTGAGACTTCTCTAGAACGCATTGAACTAAAGAAAAGGTGGAGTGGGATAGTTTTTATAATTGTCATATTTTGGTTTACTGGCAAATCAGAATTTGACATGCGAAAGAGGGTTTATACAAACACCACAGAAAACCACGCCTAGCCCAGAAACGAAGGTTCTGATTGGGTCAGACAAAAGGAAATGTGTTTTGTGACTTTTAACATTAAGTGTCCTTAGTGTCTAGTGTAAATTTCCAAGATTATAATAAATTGTAAAATACTACTGATCACAGGATTATAATCTCAAGTAATAAACATTGTCCTTTCACAGATTGAACATTGGGCTCACATTATTATTGGTAATTAACAAAGTTGTTGATTATGTACAGAGGGGCAAAAAAGTATTTAGTCAGCCACCGATTGTGCAAGTTCTCCCACTTAAAATGATGACAGAGGTCAGTACTTTTCATCATAGGTACACTTCAACTGTGAGAGACAGAATGTGAAAAAAAAATCCATGAATTCACATGGCAGGATTTTTAAAGAATGTATTTGTAAATCAGGGTGGAAAATAAGTATTTGGTCAATAACAAAAATTCAACTCAATACTTTGTAACATAACCTTTGTTGGCAATAACAGAGGTCAAATGATTACTATAGGTCTTTACCTGGTTTGCACACACAGTAGCTGGTATTTTGACCCATTCCTCCATGCAGATCTTCTCGAGAGCAGTGATGTTTTGGGGCTGTCGCCGAGCAACACGGACTTTCAACTCCCTCCACAGATTTTCTATGGGCTTGAGGTCTGGAGACTGGCTAGGCCACTCCAGGACGTTCAAATGCTTCTTACGGAGCCACTCCTTTGTTACCCCGGGCAGTGTGTTTGGGATCATTGTCGTGTTGGAAGACCCAGCCACGTTTCATCTTCAAAGCTCTCACTGATGGAATGAGGTTTTGGCTCAGAATCTCACGACACATGGCCCCATTCATTCTGTCCTTAACACGGATCAGTCGTCCTGTCCCCTTAGCAGAAAAACAGCCCCAAAGCATGATGTTCCCACCCCCATGCTTCACAGTAGGTATGGTGTTCTTGGGAAGCAACTCAGTATTCTTCTTCCTCCAAACACGACGAGTTGAGTTTATACCAAAAAGTTCTACTTTGGTTTCATCTGACCACATGACATTCTCCCAGTCATCTGCTGTATCATCCATGTGCTCTCTGGCAAACTTCAGACGGACATGCACTGGTTTCAGCAGCGGAACACGTCTGGCACTGCAGGATTTGATTCCCTGCCGTTGTAGTGTGTTACTGATGGTGACCTTTGTTACTGTGGTCCCAGCTCTCTGCAGGTCATTCACCAGGTCCCCCCGTGTGGTTCTGGGATTCTTGCTCACCGTTCTCATGATCATTTTGACCCCACGGGATGAGATCTTGCGTGGAGCCCCAGATCGAGGGAGTTTATCAGTGGTCTTGTATGTCTTCCATTTTCTGATAATTGCTCCCTCAGTTGATTTTTTCACACCAAGCTGCTTGCCTATTGTTGATTCACTCTTCCCAGTCTGGTGCAGGTCTACAATTCTTTTCCTGGTGTCCTTCGAAAGCTCTTTGTTCTTGGCCATAGTGGAGTTTGGAGTCTGACTGTTTGAGGCTGTGGACAGGTGTCTTTTATACAGATAATGTGTTCAAACAGGTGCCATTAATACAGGTAATGAGTGGAGCTGGGACGTAATTTTGGGGGGGGGACGGGTGGGACATGTCCCCCCCACTTTTTCAAAAGGCAGTTTCGGTCCCCTTCACTTTTTTCCGTCCAAAAACAATGTTACGCTCCATTAAATGGATTTAATTGAGCACTAGGACCGAAACGGAAACCGGTTTCCTATTAGACCCACCCAAAAGCTAATCTATTGGCTCTGCTGATACTTGCTAACGTATTATTGGCTGTTGCTGCTGTCACTCCAAGTTGTAAACAGAACGTGCTCACGTTGTTTTGCTAGTTTGGAGCCGCTAGGGAACACCGGTACTGAGTCACATCGTCAACTAGACGCTGTGTAATATCAGAGCTCAGCTCAGCTTCCATTATATAACATTTGAATAAGTGTTCATTTGTGAGTCTTTGGTAGTTAGGCACAGCCAGGAGGCAGCATGTCAAGAAACGAAAGTGGATATAAGAGACTTCTTTCAAAGTCAAAATGTAAGTTGGAACATGTGACACCCCTGCATTAAGCTCAGACTCACCTCCTCCTTCACAAACATACTCAAAACTAACTTTTACAAACTCATCTCCTCCACATAACTGACTCCTCAGACACAATTTATTCGTATTATTATAATTATTATTATTTATTATTATTATTACTATTATCATGATTATTATTACTAGTAGTAGTAGAAGTGTAACTTCAAAACTTTTATCATTTAACTTTATTGTAAACTTATCTATTGCAATGTATATGTTCACATTAAAAAGCTCTGAAAAATGAACAGTATCATCATCGTCAACAGATTTTTTTAAGCTTAATGTCAAAGATGTACTCTTTTCATTAGATTTATCTTATTTTTTCCATTTATTTTTTGTGTGTTGAAATGCAACAACTGTTTACACACTTTTAAGGGAAAAAACATATTTAATATGTTTTTATACACTCAAATTGGTAATGAATAATTTACACATTATATTAATAATAATTGTGAATCATACTAGAACCATCCTGTAAATATTTCTGTTTGTTCCATTCCAAAATCTCCCACTGTTTATAGTTCATGCATCTTTTTTTCAGGTGACTGACAGAGATGCAGGAGGAGAGACCGGTGAAGGTACAGCAGGAGAGGCTGTAGGAGATGGAGGACGAGAGCCTGGAGGAGATGGAGCAGAGGCTGGAGGCTCACAGGTGAGGTTGAAATAATGAAGATACGATAGACATAAAATTGATCATTGTGACAAATGTTAGGGTGATGATCATGTGTAAAACATTAGTTCAGCATGTCCTCTAACACAGCAAATGAAATAACGGCCAGATCTCAGGAGGGACCGTTTATGTATAAATACTTTTTATACTTTTGACTAGGCCTGGGAAAGTAACAAATTTTGCTGGATGATATTTTGTCCAACAAATTGTTGATGATAAACGATATAATTGTCAACATTATCTAGACCAAAATAACCACTAATATAATGTTAATATATCATAATAATGCAAGTACACCCTTTAAAATGCAACAAATAAACCTTCATTTAACATTGAAATGTCCAGAACCAGAACTTCTGAATGAATAAAAATAACAAACAAAAATTAAATAAAAAAAAGAATCTCACTCCCTGTTAGAAAATGTTGCACCAAAAACAATAAAAAAAGACCCAAAACAATAAATACAATGGCCTATCCATTGTCAACAGCCAAAACTGCACTTCAATAATGATAATAAATATTAATGATAATAGAGTTGTACATTTTTTAACTTTGATATATATATATATATATATTGAGGATGGAAAAATTATTGAGATGGGCATGTGACGTGTCAAAGGGTCTTTACATAACACCCCCACCCCAAATCCGCACAAGCCTGCTGTGTCCCCCCCACTTCTGAAATCAAAATTTCGTCCCTGGAGTGGAGGACAGAAAGGCTTCTTAAAGAAGACGTTACAGGTCTGTGAGAGCCAGACATTTTCCTTGTTTGAAGTGACCAAATACTTATTTTCCACCGTGATTTACAAATAAATTCTTTAAAAATCCTGCCATTGGAGTTCATGGATTTTTTTTCACATTCTGTCCCTCACAGTTGAAGTGTACCTATGATGTAAATTACTGACCTCTGTCATCATTTTAAGTGGGAGAACTTGCACAATCGGTGGCTGACTAAATACTTTTTTGCCCCACTGTATTTATCAGAATAGTTCTTCGTCTTCGCTTGGTAACAAAGGTGAAGCAGTTCAGATAAGCAGAGTGCATGAAAGCCCTTGGCCACTATCTCATGTAGATTAGGCTGTCAGAGACTTTATGTTAGCAGACACGGCAGACCATGACCTTTAGGTCAAAACAGGACATTCATGATGCTACATTATTATTATTGTAATTATTATTGCTGTTGTTGTAAACAGTTTGTATCCTACAATTTAGATTTTTCATCTTTTTTGGCAGCTGTACTTAAGTTTTATTTAAATTATTCTATGGGGCAGAATGCCAAAATCACTTGATTCTTATTAAAATCTTAGTTTAAACCCCACTTTCAAGTTTTACCTCTAAAATCTTTGCTAACAAAATATTTGAGATATAAATCTACCATATTTTCACGACCATAGGGCGCACCATGTTATAGGGCACAGCTTCAGTTACCGGTGTCTTTTTGGTATTTAACACATACAAAAGGCGCACCGGGTGATAGGGCGTGGGCACGGGCAAGGGAAGTCTGGGCCTCTCTGCTTAGGCTGTTACCCCCCCAAGACAAGACCCCAGATAAGCAGCTTTAAATGGATGAATTGACAAACCTTAAAAGAAGAAATGCGTCATGTTTGATATGTTTAAGCAAGACATTGTGTACTGAAGATTCTTGCATGTTTTGGCCTTTTCATGCATTGTTTTGTTTGTTTGTTTGTTACAGACATCTGAAACTTCAACTTTTCAGGTACTCTTTAACAAACTCCAGTCTGGCTGAACTTAAGGCCTGCTTGCATAGAAAAAAATTTCAGTGGGTATAATTCTTAAGATTTTAACATTTAGGTGTGGACCAGTTAAAAGAAAATCCCTCAGTATTTGTCCAAATGTTTTGAAATGAATGGCATTAAGTTTTTAGCCACTGATGCTTCTTGCCCCAGCAGTAGACTGATGGATGATGATGGCAATCCATCTGTGATTTGTTTGCATTTTCTCATTCTAACAACTTTTATCTACTCTCCTTTTGTATTATTCATTTTAATTCCCACCCCACCTTAGCTCCTTTCTCATCACCAGTATTTCCTTCCATTTCCAGATTCCTGCACCCTTTTTTTAACATTATTGTGCTTCTTTTACTTGCTTTCTGTAATCTCTCCTCTTTTTCTCTCCAGGCAGCCAATTAATTTTGTCTGGTGCTAATTCCTCATGAGTATTTTGTAGTGGCAGCTCAGTGGGAGGATCCATAAGGATTTAATGTGTTTATTAAAAGTTTGACTGCAGGTCGATTTGAAACTCCTCTTTTCCCGGCGGTCTCCTTTTTGTCTACGTCTCCAGGACAGTGCACAGCATGTGTTTGGGTTTGTTTATTTTCACGATTTGAATTCCTCTGGGCTGCTGCTCGGAAAATGATTTTCAATAACTGTGACATGTCGGGTGGTTTAAGATGAAACAAGCAGTCACAGGTAGTTGGATAATAAAGGCTTTGCTGTCCAAAGATGACCCCCACATGGTGATTTTCTTCTGAAACCAAGTATAAAATGAAACTATTGCTTAGATCTTTTTGTGAGTTAAACAGGTTGCACAATCTAGATTTGCTCCGTATTCTAGCTTGGGAGGTTTTATTTAACCTGTGTAATAAACTTGTCAGCTGATCCTTGCCACACAGAACAGTAAGAGTTGATGTGATTGATAGTTTATCCCTTGAGGTCCACATGGCAGGGGTGAGGTAGTGCTCACTCCTCACCCCTGCAACATGGACCTCAGGGGAAAAACCATCAATCCTGCTCAGTGGTCAACGTTCTTTGCGGGCTCACCCATGAAGACAGTGGGAGGGTTAAAGGTACTTTTTAAGGTGCTTTTTGAAAATACTATAGGTGGAACATTCTCTATTGTTCCTTGGTCCTTGTTCCAAAAGTGACTATCTCTGAACCATTTGACCAAAGGTTGTATTTCTGACTCCGATGCCAAAACCTTTGTCAGTTCTTAGTTTGATGTATGCAGCATGTGGAGGTGGGGCTAGTCCTTGCAGAACTTCGTAGATTACACAGAACTCTAGCACAAGGTCAAGCTCTACTCCCCCCCAAGAACACATCCGACCACTCCAGTTTTATGTTGGGTTTTTTGTTGTTGTTGTAAACTGTTATAGAATTGTTATGTTTTACTCTTTCTTGATCATTAATTCTATTAACTGAATGTCCTGAAAGCATTCACACACACACACACACACACACACACACACACACACACACACACACACACACACACACACACACACACACATTCTTGTTACATTGGTGCCCATCTCCAGCGGTCAATGGGCAACCAGGCGGGGAACACCCTGGACAGAGAGCCAGTCCATCGCAGGGCAACACAGAGACACAGATAAACAAACATGCACACACACACTCACACCTAAGGACAATTTAGACAGACCAATCAACCTAACAGTCATGTTTTTGGAATGTGGGAGGAGGCCGAAGTACCCGGAGAGAACCCACGCATGCACAGGGAGAACATGCAAACTTCACGCAGAAAGATCCCAGGCTGGGAAGCGAACCCAGGACCTTCTTGCTGCAAGGCAACAGCTCTAACCCCTGTGCAGCTCTGTGAACACTTATGTTCATGTGATTTCTCAAGTTTTTTTTATATTTAAAGAGGCATTATGGAAGTTTGACAGCCAAAACATGTATAGAAATAATAAATTTCTTCTTAATACATTCTCCTGCAATGCCCTGGTCCTGTAGAATGAGCCCTGGCATTTTTACTGCGATTGCCTATTTTTCTGTAAAATCACAGAAAAAGAGAGCTGCTCGGGTCGTGCTCGGGTCGAGCAGGCTGCTTCATGCACATTCACGCTCAGGCATAGCCCTCCGAACCGTTCTTTGAACGTTGTTTCAGCTGTCATCAAGGATATAAATGTTACAGATACAATGTATGTCACTGGCGCTTTAGCTTGCCTAGTAAGACGTTGGGCTTAAGTGTAGAAGACCTGGGCTCAATTCTGGATGTGAACATAGTTTATTTAGTTTCTTTTTTACATTAATGGTATATATTTTTTACAGTAAGATGCCCAAATTTTTATTTGAGACTTGCTGAATGGCTTTGAATTGACAGATAAAAAAGATGTGGGTTCAAATTTCATTTTGGAACAATTTTTTAAGCAAGGGAATGGAATGATCTGAGCATGCAGGAGGACTGACCCATCTTAAACCTTTGTCAGCTGTGCTGAAGAGAAAGGTACAGAACCAAATTATTTAATTAATCAGCTGCGTGTTCTCCTGTCCTCTGTCCTCCAGGCCACACACACACACAAGGGACTGTCTCAGCTGTTATTTTCGTTAAGGAGTGTGCACGTACAGCATGCGCGCCTCGTGCACGAGCCTACTATTGAAGCTGCCGTTACGCTTTTGGCCTGAGGGGGCAATCGCGATCATAAAAATTCAAAACTCCGTAAAGTCCCTTTAATATATTTGCAACTACTTCAAAGACACTTTTTTCCACATCATCATTATGGGGTGTTGTGTGTTTAAGTTTGTGGGCAAAATGAATTCAATCCATTTTGGATATGAGGCTGTAACATAAACAAAAAGTGAAATAAGTAAAGCGCTATAAATACTTTCCGCATGCACTGTACTAGGATAACAACACTGGCCCCAAAATAGAGCCTTGTGGGACCTCAGCTGAACAGTCAAGTTATGACAACATTGTGTCCCCCGCCCTCACAGACTGTCTTCTTTTGGACAAGTAAAACTGAAACCAAGCTAGTGCATTTTCTGCTAAACTGAAGTGAAACAGTTTGGACAGAAGGACTTGATGGTCTACTGTATCAAACACCTTTAAATCCAAAAAGACTGCACCAACACAGGTGATTTTATCAAGCAAGGATTTCACTGTCTTTACGAAGACACAGTTTGCAGTATGTGAAATGGTAATGGCAGAAGCCAAACTGCATGGGGTGCAAGAAAGAATGGTGGCTGAGGTGTTTATTCAGCAGATTAGCAATCCTTTTCCTGCAACCTTAGATTCAACAGGGAGAATACTGATTGGATGATTGTTAAGTGATATTTGTTTTGTCTCCTGATTTAAAAATTGGTGAGATAATAGACAATACAGCCTGATGGAACTACCACCATTCTGATGGGTAACTTTATCCAGCGCCGGCGCTCCGCACACGCACACCACGCATAGCACGTAGGCACCACGCCGGGGGAGGGGCACCAAACGCAAACGTATGAAAAAATAAAATATATATGATAAAGACAGATTTCAATTAGAAGATGTGCAAAGAAAGTTAACAGCATGTTTACAGAGAGAAACAATACAAAAAGGAAAGGAGATGGACCGTGTCCACTTTTCACTCTGTCCGGCGTCCGGACTGGGGATTCTTGTTTTGATGAAAATGTCCGGCTTTTCATCCAGAAGCAGGGATCGAATTATGGGGGAGCTGTATATCCCACATCCAGGGGAGCCGGAAAAAAGTTTTCTACCTGTATTATTTCATTTATGGACTCTTCTGAGCAGAGAGAGGCACAGCGCGTTGTTGCGCAGCGCTCCAGGCGGCTGCTTCCAGCGCACGGTCCATTCTCAAAGTGGCGCAACCAAAAAACTATAATTAACACACGATCGTTCATGTCCGCACATGTTCTCTACTTTCTGTCTTATCTGTGCCTGAAGCGCTCTGCTGCGGAGCTCATCAGCTGTGCTGCGGTGATTTCACCTCACTGACGCAGCATCGAATCGCGCACTCCGCTTTGCGGTCAGGAGATCCCTTTGATCTGCTCAAAAGTAACTGATGAGGTGAAAAAGTAATAATCCAGGCAGCAGTTTTTCTGGAGAGTTTAGAGGAGATGCAGGAAGATGAGAGACAGCCAGGACAGGAAAATAGTTCAATAAAAACAAAACAAAGTGTTGAAAAGTAAAATAGGTAGATTTATCTCCACTACACGTTTTTACCTGTATAAAACAATAAGTTACACACTTGTAATATTTATACATCTGATACAGCTCAGATCACCTTCAAAACTCAGTAACACACCCAGGGCCGTTTCAAGACATTTTGGGGGCCAAGGCAAAATGAACCCCCCCCCCCCCCCCCCCCACACACACACACACACACACACACACACAGACACACACACACACACACACACACACACACACACACACACACACACACACCACCACCACCACCCCAAAACTGGGCTCCCCAGAAGCCTCTGTGTAATCCATACCCTCTCCAGTAGTATTAGTTATACAGTGTTTGGAAAAGCCCCTCAGACATCACTGACATGTTCTAATATTATCAGATGAAAAACTAAATTATCAGATATGCCGTCTCATCTGCTTCTTTTCTAAACTTACTAAAAGTAACAAAACCATTTGAAAGCCACTATTTGTGGATTCTCTGAAAGTTTCCATGGAGTGTGGGACAACTTATTTTTTCATTGATCCTATCATCTAATCTCACAGCTGAAACAAGCATCCTTAATAATCTGTGCACAGGAAGCTTACCGATGCTGTAGTAAAACAAAAGGTATAATAATTTATTATTAATAAAACCCTGTTGCAGCATTAAAGCAGAAAAATGAGATTTTGCAATAAATATGCTAAATATTTACATATGAATTGTTTTAGAGCCCTTTTATTGGTAGAATCTGATATATTTACTTCTTACAAAAAAAAATGGGTCCCAACATGGTGTGTGTGGCGTTGCCATAGTGTGACGTCATAGGCACAGATCCCCTGTCCTCTTTTTTGGAAATGGAAATATGGTCACCCTACATTAAACAAACTGTCCACCCGGGCTTTAGCGCTGAACAGAGACGCTTCGCTGCCAATGACTTTGAACGTCAGTTGAGAGTCAGTCTCATGCAGACTGACCAGTGAAGAGAGGGCCTCAAGTTAAGACTCTCTCCTCATTGGTCAGTCCACACGAGGTGGGTCAAAGGTTACCCTGAGAGGGTTACGTGACATCAGGTATTCAAGTATTGAGTATATTTACTGCATATTACAGTAAAATATTCTGTATGTGACCATATTATGGTGATCCTTGGGTCGTGATGATGGGGCCCTTGAATATTGTTTCCCAGGGTACAACAAAGTGTTAATCTGGCCCTGCCTACTGGGCATTCATTAGTAGCTGAGTGAGAGAGGCTGAGAGGGAGAGAAACTCAGAGAAGCTTTAGAGCTTTTTTACTGCTGGAGAAAAACCGTAGCAAGTCATCATCTTCCCAAATGCAGTTATTCTCTTCTGAATCAGCACTTCTTTAAAGAAGAAATAGTTAAATGCAACAAAGGGAAAAATCATTTTATTCAGCCTGTTCATGCGACTTGGATCAACAAATAAGTCTGAACAGTGTTAAAGGTTGTTCATATTAAAATAAACCTTGAAGAGTTTGAAGATTTTTTTGTTTTAATAAGTTCATCTTAAAACATCTTTCTCAAGTAAAATAAAGTTTCCCCTGTGAGGTCAGATAGGCCCATCTGTGCTGTTTTGAAACAGAAATAAACAAATGAATCATATTTGTCCACCCAAATACTTAGATAACTATTGTAACGGAATCAAAGTGATGTAACTATCTAAAGTTGTATTTTAATACACTGTAGGTAGTTCACTTTTTATAAACAGAAGAATAGGCTGTTTTTATCATCAGGGAGTTTAATTAAACACTCTGTATTGACTTTGAGACAAGAAAAGAGAGAGAGATGGGATCATTTGAGAATCTTTAATTTCTGAATTATAAATTCTAAACAATCTACCAGGACTAACTCTGTGATGGATGAAAATGGATTCGGATGTTGTGTTGGTGCGTGTGTGTGGGTGTGTGTGTGTCTGGTTCAGACTCTCTAGGCTGACGTCACTGAATCTGGTCGTCTTTGTTATGACTAGATATCACGAGGCTTATAAAGTGATGACATGAGCCACTATTTTGCCGTGTACGTACCCAGTGGGGGTCTCCCAGGTAGATCAGGAAATGCCAGGTCTGGAGACCTCGGATGTACGCTGGAGCTGTCGGTGCAGCGATCACAACGTTTCAAAGCCCGTCTGGAGGGTCGGCCCCGGTACCGTTCGGCGGCGTTGGCAGGTGCTCTTATTTTGAAAGGATGTCGTCTGGTTGTTAAACGACGAAAATCTCCCGCTTCACAGTTCTTAGTTTAAAGAAGAAAACACATCTGGCCAGGCTGCGTTTTTCTTTAGGATGACGGTGAATAGAACTGAAGTCAAAATGGAACTGACTTAAAATGGCGTTGCCTTGTTTTATATCTCTGAATTGTTGATAAGTTGGAGTAAAGTGGATTGGACACTTGAAGTCAACACCAGATTCTCCTGCGGCAGCCGAAAGCTCTGATTGGTTGGAACAATGTGTCATGCGTTTCTATGGAGATGAGGATCAGTATGTCTGTGCCGTAGTCCTGTTTTCATTAAACATAATTCATGACATATTTATTTCACAGATCATTCACTTGATTATTGTTGATCAACATCTGTTGTGCTTAATAATTTTAATCACAAATAAAGTACTTTGATTAAGTAAAGTTTCTTCTTCTCCTTCGGACTCTTCTCCTGGAATGTAAACAGTCTGAGGAACACCCGACCTTGGTTTTTCTACACGGTGTTATTGTGCACAGGGGGCAGCTGTATGGAGTTGAAAACCATGAACTTCATAACCTTACATATCCCCCCTTTTCAAGGTCAATGTGGTCCTTCAAGAGACCACTTGGTCGTTGAACAAACCCAAGTTATGAAGAATCTTGACAACAGAACCGGATGCGATCCCAAGGGAACAGCCGTCTGTGGTGAGGCACGAACCCCACGCCGGAGAACAGTCTCGCATACTCCTCAGGAAGAACACAAGTCAGCAGGTTATTAATTATTCCCCATGGAAGCCATAAACGAAGCAACAGCAACTTCATATCCTCACGGGCAATAAAGCAAAGCAGGAGCAAATCTTGAACGTATCCACGAACAGGGTAGCATTCCAATTAAAAATCGATTGTTGTATCCGCAGGCAGGGTAATATTCCAAATAAAGATTGAACTTTGAAAGAGTACTTATCGTAATCCACAAAAAGGGAAGAGCAGTTGACAGTAATCCCAACGAATGAGGTGTCCCAGCAGCCATGCCGGAACCACAGTCATCCAAGGCCAACGAGCCGGAGCACCACCCAGGAGTAGTCGATGCAGATGACGAGTCACGGATCCACCCCCAGGACGCAGGATCCTCACAAGCTCAGCAGAGGAGAGAGAGCACAGTGTAGGCACTTCAATGTAGACACGACAAAAGTGCATTTCATGTCATCAAAGAAATAAAAATAATAAAAACCTAACTCTATGAGTGCCTTTTGTACTATGTGTTAGTTTTAAGTGTAATTACCCATTAAGTGAAGAAATGGATGCAGCCCTGACTGTGTAAGATGCAAAAAGGGATGATGCGAGAAGCAGAAAAATGAAAGAAACCCTAACTGGTATCAGTGAATCCTCACTGTAAATACACGCTGACAGGACAGGGGCCAAATTGGTTATAGCCCAGTAGGATAAATCAAAGAATTGATAATCACAAACATACTTTTCACTGTAAAAATCAACTGGTCAAAGGTACTATAAAAAAACAGAAATGTAAATCAGTACTAAAGTGTAAATCAGTGGTTAGTAATCATGTTCATGTTAATGTACCCCTAAGGAATTGTGATTAGTAAAGATAAAAAAAAAACAAAATTTTGGACAACAGTACTATGTGTTCTAACCCACTCACTGTTACCTGGCCTTTTACCTGACTCCAGGAGCCCACAGCACGTTCGTCTCAACACACCTTAAGTCTGCACGTGACGTATAACAGGAAAGACAACCATGTACACTCACAAACAAACAAATTTGAGTAATCAGAGATAGAAATCTGTGGAACCAACGGGACGTATATATCACCCCCCTTTTGAAGTCGGTGGATTGTTGTTGTTGGTATCGGCCAAATCTGTGGGACCCTTGTGCAGTTTGATATGGTCCCTGTGTACCCATTTGTAGACGGGCGCCTTGTTTTTGTCGGCGATCTTGATCTGATACACGACCGGAGAGATCTTATCTGTAATCAGGTATGGACCCGACCATCTGGGCAGAAGTTTCTTAGCCAGCTTCCTTCCCCGAGGTCGCATTGTTGTTACCCGTTTTGGGAGCGAAAATGTAGTACCAGGCCTGATCACCTACATCGAGTTCGGAATGTGAGGCTTTCTTATCGTAATAAGTTTTTCTGCCTTCAGCTGACTTTTCCAGAGATGCCTGTGCGAACGAGAATGCTGCAAGCAGGTGAGTTCTCAGGTTCTGGTCATAGTAGTCGTGGTTTAGAAGAGTCTGAGGGGGCCTGGCTGGTGGGACTGACGCGATGGCGTTGTTCGAGCAATGTTGGCACGCAGCCAAACCCATGCCAAGAGGGCTACGTCAGTTCTGGGCGTAGCGCACCTCGATATCAAAGCTTTGAAGAGCCAGCAGCCACGAAGCGATTCGCGAATTGGTCACCACACTATCTCTGATGCGCTGACTGTTAAGGAAGGTCACCGGCTGGTGCTGTGTCTCAATGATGATTTTCTGTCCACCAATGTAGTTCGCAAAGTATTTAACTGCCCACATGGTGGAAAGCAAAGCCTTTTCACAGTCCGAGTATTTCAACTCAGGTCCAGTCAAGAGC
Source organism: Nothobranchius furzeri (assembly GCF_043380555.1). Lineage (NCBI taxonomy): Eukaryota > Metazoa > Chordata > Actinopteri > Cyprinodontiformes > Nothobranchiidae > Nothobranchius > Nothobranchius furzeri. The sequence goes on along the minus strand of NC_091746.1, from coordinate 43,852,055 downwards.
TTACTAGCATAGGCCACGACACGCCTGTCGCAGTCATGAATCTGGTAGAGACCAGCACTCAAACAGTGAGCTGAGAAACCAACCTCAAGATGGAACTCCTTGTCACAGTCGGGGAGCGCCAAGCACGGAGCCGAGCACATGGCGGCCTTCAGGTCATCCATGGCCCGCTGGTGCTGCTCCGCCCACTCGAACGCCACATCCTTCTTCAACAGATTAGTCAGAGGTCGTGCCAACTCAGCGTAATGTTCCACAAACTGACGCGAGTAGTTGCAGACCCCCAAGAAGCTGCGAAGTTCGGAGACGTTCGTCGGAGGTGTGATGGTGGCAACACCCTGAATCCTGCCAAGCTGAGGCCGCACTCCCTGTGGTCCCACAAGGAGGCCAATGTACTGAACTTGCGACCTGCACCACTGTCCCTTGGCGAGAGAGATCTTAGCACCCGCCGCCGCGAGCTGACCCATGACATGGTCCAGCTCGGCCAGGTGGTCATCCAACGTACGCCGACGAATAAGAATGTCGTCGACATAGATGAGTGCCCCACGCTCTCGAGCATCGGGGCAGGCCTTGTTCAAGAAGATGTTGAACTCAGCTGGCGAGTTGGAATAACCAAAAGGACACCGGGTGAAGGTGTACTGCCGGTTGGCAAAGGACAAAGCAAGTTTGTGTTGGTCTGATTCGTGGACGGGAATCGTCCAGAATCCAGACGCAATGTCAAGGGTGGAAAAGTACTTAGCATCTTTCACTTTTGGAAGCTCCTGCTCCAGGCGTGCCATAGGCCACCTAGACAAGGGGACCTGTTTGTTGAGTTGCCGGTAGTCAATGGTAAGTCGCCACTTACCATTAGGCTTCAGTACTGGCCACAACGGAGCCGAGTAGGTGCTGTTGCAGGGCCGAATGACCCCGTTAGCCAAGAGGCTGTCAATGATTTCCTGGACCGGTTCTATGGACGCCAGGGGAATCTTGTATTGCCGCACAAAGGACGGCGGTGCATCGGGCCTGGTAGGAATCCGGACTTCATGGATAGTGGTCAGACCACAGTCCAAGGAGTCAAGTGAAAGAAAATCCTGGTACTTTAGCAAAAGTTGTCTTAGCTGGTCTCGCTCGACATCGTTGGTGAGAGCATCCGCTTGGTCTATGACCTTCTCAATCTGTAACAGAAGTTCCGGGGGTCTACCCGGTGGCTTCGAGAGTGGTGGTGAGGTCGAAATCGCGTCCCCCCGCGAAAGACATGCCACCGAAGGGCGTCCGCCTGTGTCAGGCCACGGTTTGTACGGCTTTGGCTTCCGCACACGTGCAAACAGTTGTCCGGACGCACCGCTGATTCTAGCGTCAAGGCGTCGGAGACAGTCCAACCCTAAGAGCATGGGCATCGGCATCTCCTCGCTGATGTACACGAGGTGTTTAAAGGACATGCCTCCTATCGAGATGTTGACCTCAGTCGTCGCAGCCGCGGGTGAGGGAGCGCCATAGAACTCGTCAAAATCCTTTGGGCCCGAAATGAGTGTGGGGGGTGAGATGTCCTCCCCCCTTTGTTCGCACATGCTGCTGTAAAGAGCTCCGCTGATGAGCGAGATGTCCGCTCCTGTGTCTAATAATGCGACACAGCGATGTCTCTGATTTACAGTGACCTCCACTGCGGGCCTATTAGATCCCTTTCTCACGACCAGAGGTGCAAGCAAAATTTTCTCAGTTACGGCGGTGGTAGTAGTGGTACTGCGGTCGTCATCTGCGGGTTCATCGCCTAACATCGCCACGGATGGAACGACCGGAGAGGTGTTGTCGCTTTCCTTTGAGGTGCTGTTGTTTTCCTGTGAATCAGAACCTGTGAAAACATCAACCTGCAGCATTTCAGTCTCATTTTGCGGCTTCTCAGGCAAACACGGAGTCGCTGACCGGGTCTCCTGAGAATCACGCACAAATTGTTTGACGCCCTCGACGTCTTTCTGAAGATTGCAGATCATGTTCATCATGTTAGTCATCATTGGAAGGAAAGTGTTTTGCATCGCCTGAAGTTGAGATGATAATTGCATCGTTACCTCTGAGTCCATTTTCCAAAATAGTAAATAGTCTTTTCCTGTTTTATTTACTAATTTACTCTTCGAATTTTGCTTTCTAATTAGATGTTTATTTAGAAACAACCTTACCTGTAGATCTTTTAAAGAATTAGTTACAGGGAAGCTTGGCCGGTGAATGAATATTTTGGGCAAAATTGTTCAATAATGCCAAAAATATCATTGTCATTTGACCTGTCCAAGATGGCGGGTCGAGCTACGTGTCGGGCACCTAAGATGGCGGACCGCCGCGCATGCGTCGTTCGACACCCGGCTTTGATCCCCGTAGCAATCTCACGATTCTAAACACCGTAGCGTTTATTAGAACCGCCGCTAACGTTACCTCAAAGTACTCCGTACCGGAAGGTTTAGCGGATTAAAGGACGCAGTTCCGCTGCGTCGGAACGGCTAGAAAGCTTCACGGGACGCGTTCCCGAGCCTACTCACCGAGAGTGGCTAGTTAGCTCGTCGGCTAATGCTAGCGAACGCCCTGTAGCGATCAGGGTCTCAAAATTGCCTCGATCAACCAACGGGCATCTCGCGCCGTGATTGAAAGGGTCTCAACAGCGTACGCAATCTGGATGCAGTATCGCTCTGCGGTTGTTCTCGGCTGACAGCGTTTACCGAGCAAGTCACACGAGGCACACCAGTACATCTTCATGTATTTTTAGGAAATGTGTGTCAAGACCAAATGCATCTTTGGCTTTTGAAGATTTCATTGAACTATGTTAGCCACTTCAAGATCAGTAATTTGGTCTATACTTACAAACCAGCTGTCCAGAATCAGTTGGCTTACAAGCTATGGCTGACTGACTAAACATTTGAGTTATGTCATTGACAGAATTAATATTTATTGAATTCAGTAACATTTTCTTTTGGATCAGTCAGCAGCCAGGATTGGGTCACGGGGCAGCAGCCTAAGCAAGGAGTCCCAGACTTGCCTCTCCCCAGCCACTTGGGCCAGCTCCTCTGGGGGAATCCCAAGGTGTTCCCTGGCCAGCTAAGAGACATAGTCCATCCAGCATGTCCTGGTTCTTCCTTTAGGTCTTCTCCTAGTTGGATGTGCCCAGAAAACCTCACCAGGGAGGCATCCAGGAAAAACATCAGACATCTCAGCCCAGAAACGTGCATTTCTAGGAACAGCTGAGATACTACGCAGAACCCTCAATTTCCCAGGCCTCTGGTAGAGGACCTGAGTTTGGAAAGATTTGAGACCACCCATGGAGGGAGAGATGGGAAATTTATTTTTTCCAACTTTAAAAAATCAAGAATGTGATGGCATGACTAACTTTTTATTGTGTGGACATTTTTAGTTTAGTTTAGTTTAGTTAAGTTTAGTTTGGAACAAATTATATGAAGGCATCCAAAGGTATAATCTAAATGAAATGTAAACATGATTCTTCTCAACCTAATTAGCAATAAAATTTTTGGGAATTTCTGAGATAGTATCTTGGTATGTGACACATATAAACATCTGCGACTGCAGATTGGATGGTTGTCTGCTATTATTTTTAATATATAACTTTAGCTGTATCACTGTCTAAAACTGCCTCTGAATTTAAGATATATGGATTTAATGACTTCTTGTCTCTTTAATAACATCCTTTGATCTTGAGCTAATAATCCCCCACTGAGGTTGTGTGTCACACTTCATTTTAGTGCTGAAACAATGCCAGATCAAAAGTTGGCAGGAACGATGAGGAAAAATGAAAAGCAGAATTTTGGCAGAGTTTCATTTGTTTACACTGGGATTGGTTTGTTGATGTACAAATTATTGCAACCAGTCAATAAAATTATTATTTTCACTAATAAACCCACCTTTAGAGATCCTAATAATAGATGGTGTCCCTCTGATAGAAAGTTTGCACATTTTTAAAAGGTGTTCAACTGAAGGTAACTGGTCTTTTTTGGTTTCTTGAAGACGTTTCACTTCTCATCCAAGGAGCTTTGTCAATTCTGACTGGAATATAGAGTCAAGTTTATAAGTTGTAGCTGTCTATTGTTTCTTAATGAGCAGAGACTACATATGAATACACCTATGTACCCTGATGAGTCGTTATCATGTATAGTATGGGAGTTGTATTGATTAGATGCAGGAGGGTGTGACCTAAACTGAAAGAGTTTGGTATAAGATTCAGAGTTGCATTTAGGTGGTGGAAAGGTGAAACCCGAGTTCTTCTCCCCTATTTAATATAGATTTTTCCTGTTGACCATCTATCTTCTCTGTCCAGAATGTATATTTGTTATCTTCAAAAGTGTGTCCCTTGTCCTTCAGGTGCAACTGGAGTTTTGATCTGAAGAGGTGGCTCTCCTATGTTGTGCCATCCACTTGTGTAGTTGTTTACCTTTACCACCATTTTGCACATTTTATTTAGTATAAATGTTCAGTCTTCAAGGCTGCGCAGTGGTTAGAGCTGTTGCCTTGCAGCAAGAAGGTCCTGGGTTCGCTTCCTGGCCTGGGATCTTTCTGCATAGAGTTTGCATGTTCTCCCTGTCCCGGGTACTCCAGCTTCCTCCCACAGTCTTAAAACATGACTGTTAGGTTGATTGGTCTGTCCAAATTGTCCTTAGGTGTGTGTGTGTGTGTGTATGATTGTTTGTCCTGTGTGTCTCTGTGTTGCCCTGCGATGGGTGTACCCAATGGGCAATGAGGATGTACCCTGCCTGATTGACCATTGACCGCTGGAGATGGGCACCAGTCCCCCCGCGACTAAATGGACAAGCGGGTTCAGACAATGGATGGGTTCAGTCTTCATTACACGCAAGATAGTTATACAGCTGGAGAACGATAAATCCTGCACTCTACTAAAACATTTTATTAATTTATTGTTTAATGACAGAGTGAAAGAATGAACGAAAGAAAGAAAGAAAGAAAGAAAGAAAGAAAGAAAGAAAGAAAGAAAGAAAGAAAGAAAGAAAGAAGGAAAGAAGGAAAGAAGGAAAGAAGGAAAGAAGGAAAGATCTTTTATATAGCGCCTCTCAAGATAAAAATGATGAGACGCTTCTCAAAAACAAAACAATTAAAATATAAAAAAAGATTTCAAAAAATGATTACAAATATTTTTAAATGAGAAAAAAATATGATAACAAAAATGAAGGACTGGTCACTGGAGCTGCTTGGTGTCTAAGGACTGAAAAGAGAAAACATGCTTTAAAATGTGTTTAACTACTGCAAATACATCCTTTTACTAAGCAGTAGTGAGTGATACCGTATTTTCGGAAAAGTTTTCATCTTTGTGTAACATTGTTACTGCAGAGTTCTCAAACTCCAGCCTTTCAAGATAAAATCCATAGTTTTCCAGGCCTAACTATCTCTCGATGCACATTATACAGGTGGCGAGAGGAGACTTCTCTGAAGCCTCTGTCAACAAATGCAGTTGTTTGTGAAGCTTATTTCAGATGAGGGGGATTGTGTGCTCAGAGATTTGATGGCATCACAGATGGTGTATGGATGCTGGCAGAATCGTGTGACATAGACAGCAGATATTATAATTCACTCTGTGCAGCTAGTTATCTTGTTCATCTTCATCTGCATTTTAGGACACTGGTATGACTGGGGATGTGAAGTATGAGAAAGAAGTCAGAAACATGTCCTGAATCTGACAGAAACTGTAAATCCTTATTATTAATTTTATAGTTTTAAAGTCTCATGGTCTTTAAAGCTTCTGCTGATTTACTCTCCTGCCCAAACAACTCCAGATGGGACAGTAAAATGCAGCATCTGCCCCACTTCTCCCTGTGCTTTATATTCTGTTTTTTGCTCCAATTATTTACCCACTAATAAACAACAACGTCTGTTTTGCTATGAGATCTATGCACATTTTGAGGAAACAAAGAATAAATGAGTACATTTGATAAATGACATAACTCTGACCATAGGGTTCTTAAGTTTTCATTTGAATAAAGTTGTCTTGATTGGCAGCGAGAAAAGAAGAGAACAGTGCTTTGGGTGTTGTTTACCTGCTTCTATATTCAAGTTTTTAGATATATATTCGACGTGTTTTTGCATCATAGTCGTTTGTCCTCCAGAAAAAACAACTTGCAGCAGAAGCTTCTCTGCAGGTGAATAAGGATGACCTTCCAAACACAGAAATATGAAACGGGATTGTTTAACAAACACAAATTTGTATCTTCTATCTGCTGAGAAAATTGCCCAGTGGCAATTTGTAGTTGACAGGAAAGTTTCATTTCTTACTGCATGCACAACTTTCTAAACAGAAAAAAGGTGAAAAAGGGTTTAAAGGTCCGCTTTACTCATATGTTTTTATATTTGCAGCAGTCTCTAGTAGTAATGAATACCTTGTAAATTATACTCTGGGGAAAAAAGTTCCGGTGTGACTGTTTCAGCATGAATAATTTAGCCGGAGGACAAAGTAGCTTCAGATGGCAGGTTTTGGTGTCTTATTTCCTGATATTCGGATATCTTGTCTCTGATTGGCTAACAGCGACACGACTCTACCACTGACTCCATTTTCTTTGCAACACTGATGTTTTATATCTAAAAATAGCACAAGCCTGACGGAGATCTGCTGTGTGGTGGAGGTGCTAATGCTAACAGTTAGCTTCTACTTGTCAAGACGTTCTCTGCTGTTTCCTGAACAATAAACAAACAACAAACAACTTCCCCGTTGCGACTCAAGATGGGTGAAACCCTGAATGTTGAGTGACAGTGTGACGTAGATCTGTAAAGCTTTTCAAATACTAGAGTTTCACCGTCTATGAAAAGCTAATGCTGGAGATAGGTGTAGGAGACTTTTTTCAAGTTCAGCTTGCATGAAAAACTCTGAGTGACTGATTATAATCAGAAATAATAATTAAAAAGTATTTTTTAGTTAACCTTTAAAGGCCCCGTGTGTGAAATCCATTGAAATCATGATGAAAAAATGTGACTCTTTTGCACCATACAGTTCAGAAAAAGTATTGCAGCTACAGTGGCTCACTCATGAGTATGACTGTATAATGGATTTCAAACCTGTCTAGCCTAACCCACACAAAGCTTAAAACAAGCTACTCGACCTTTTTAAAAAAGCATTTATAATTATGACTGTTTTATCAGCCTACCAGTCCTGAAGGAAGCAAGCTAGTTCTGTTATTGAAGCGGCCACGATTCACACACAGAGGAGGGGTGACGTCAGCAGGGAGGTCAGATGTTGTGAGAAATTGTGTTCCCCTGAAATATTCTGTCCCCTGTGTCAGGAGATCACACTTCTGGCTATTTTCACAATATTTGTGATAAACTTTTACGGGAAAATTATGTAATGTAATGTAATAATGTCATGCTTGTGATTTCTTTTCTGTATTTTCTCCTAAAAACAATAAAAAAGATACAGTAAAAACATTCCTGTTCGCTCTTATGCAGCAAGCTTATTTATCGTTTTTGAAAATTATGTAAAAGGATGTAATCTCACTCAGTTTAATCACAATTTATTTGAGGTAGTTTAGTCCTCATAATGGACAATAACTTCTGTGGATTTGGAGATATTTGCTCTTGACTGCCTAATGGAAACAGAATATTTCAGGGGGACATAATTTCCCACAACACCCATTTCATGTGGATCACGAAGCGCACCGCTCGATGTAAACAAACTGTCTGCCGCTACCAGCTTATATGGATATGGAGCAATTACTGGCTGATGATCGTTAACTACAACTGGTGAAGGAGTGTTGGTGAGCTGGGAACACGCTGTGGACATCAAGTAAATAATGCTGACTTATCCCCCAGCTAATCGTGGCTCACAGCTGGCATGGTGGAGATCAGCGTCACGAGCTACCGAGCTACTAGTTAGCCACAGCTAGAGCCGGGGAGATGCTGTGTATGCTGTGTGTAAACTCCCACAGATTACCAGCAAAATGAGACCAAAGTCTAAAGGTAATGTTTGAGAACAAGCCCTCTGAGTCGGAACGTCTCAGTAACGCGTGGACAACTACATCGCCGTTAGTAAAGTGTTATGGAGAAAAAGTAAACAACGCTGATTAGCCACTGGCTAGTGGACGAGCGTGTTGGGCAAGACAGCAGGCTGCAGGAAGAGAGGAGACTTAAGGAGAAGTACTTTGGAACGGACACTTTGGGACCGGGTCAGGAGTTCTGGTACTGACACGTTGGGACCGGATCGGGAGTTCTGGTACTAGGAAAAGACTGATGAACAACTTGAGGTGAGTTTGGGAGTCAGAGACACACTAACCAGAGGCTGGTGTCCAGATAGAAGAAGAAGAAGAAGAAGAAGAAGAAGAAGAAGAAGAAGAAGAAGAAGAAGAAGAAGAAGAAGAAGAAGAAGAAGAAGAAGAAGAAGAAGAAGAAGAAGAAGAAGAAGAAGAAGAAGAAGAAGAAGAAGAAGAAGAAGAAGAAGAAGAAGAAGAAGAAGAAGAAGAAATCATTTCTATAGCGCCTCTCAAGATAAAAATCACGAGGCGCTTCACAAAAACAAAAAATGTAAAAATATAAAAATGCAGTTAGAAAATGTTTAAAAATATATTTAAAATGTGCAAAAATAGACAATTGTGATTAAAAAAATGTTAAGAAAGAGAGAGATAATTGGAAATAGGGAAATTAGTGGATCATGAGGAAGGTGGAATCGGTGGGGAGAGCAGAATAAAGAGAGAGTGGTGAAGAAGGTCATACAAAAGCCAGCTTGAACAAGTGAGTCTTCAGCTGCTTTTTAAAGGAGACCACTGAGTCCACTGATCTCAGGTTCAGGGGGAGAGAGTTCCAGAGTCTGGGGGCCACAGCATCAAATGATCTGTCACCTTTGGTCTTTAGCCTGGTGCTGCACAACCAGTAGGCTTTGATCACTGGACCTCAGGGACCTGCTGGGGTTGTAGGGACTAAGAAGATCACCAATGTAAGATGGTGCTTGTCCATGTAAGGCCCTATAGACCAGAACCTGGATCTTGAAATGAACCCTGAAGTTGACTGGCAGCCAGTGAAGCTGGAGGAGAAGCAGGGTGATGTGGGTGTGTTTGGCGGACTTGGTCAGAAGACGAGCACAGGCATTCTGAACCACCTGTAGACGGTTCAGGGAGGTTCTGCTCAGACACGTGAAAAGAGAGTTACAGTTGTCTAAGCGTGAGGAGATGAAGGTGTGGACAACCGTCCCAAGTTCAGAGTGGGACAGAATGGGACTCAGCTTAGAAATGTTCCTGAGATCAATCAATCAAAGCTTTATGTTCGTTGCTCTGAGCCAGCATGACGAACAAGGGAACGGTGCCGCTAACTCAGTTTGGGTGTTGCGTTCCATCCTAAGGGTCTACGTAGGGGCGGGCGTATTACGTGAAGGGACCCATCTGATTGGCCGCATATCATAAGGGCTACATTTGATTGGTCAAATGATACTTCCGCGTAAAAAACAGAGCTGGTTTACAAAAAGCTGTTGTATGACACGGATGGAAATGTTGAACCAAACATTTATCGCCGTTTTTGACGTGCTTTGCGATGGGCCTATTGCACGTCCTGTTATCCCGATGACGATAATTTTTCGATATATTGTGCAGCCTTAGTTTTAACAGACTTTTGGAGTCACAGCTTCCTGTTAGGGTTTTTTTAGACTTCTTTACCCCAAAAATTCAGCATCTACAGGTCCTTCTCAAAAAATTACTTTATTGTGATAACGTTCATTATTTTCTGTAATGTACTGATAAACATTAGACTTTCATTAGATTCATTACACACAACTGAAGTAGTTCAAGCCTTTTATTGTTTCTAATTTTGATGATTTTGGCATACAGCTCATGAAAACCCAAAATTCCCATCTCAAAAAATTTGCATATTTCATCCCACCAATAAAAGAAAAGTGTTTTAATACTAAAAAAGTCATCCTTCAAATAATTATGTTCAGTTAGGCACTCAATACTTGGTCGGGAATCCTTTTGCAGAAATGACTGCTTCAATGCGGCATGGCATGGAGGCAATCAGCCTGTGGCACTGCTGAGGAGTTATGGGGGCCCAGGATGCTTCGATAGCAGCCTTAAGCTCATCCAGAGTGTTGGGTCTTGCGTCTCTCAACTTTCTCTTCACAATATCCCACAGATTCTCTATGGGGTTAGGGTCAGGAGAGTTGGCAGGCCAACTGAGCACAGTAATACCATGGTCAGTAAACCATTTATCAGTGGTTTTGGCACTGTGAGCAGGTGCCAGATCATGCTGAAAAATGAAATCTTCATCTCCATAAAGGTTTTCAGCAGATGGAAGCATGGAGTGCTCAAAAATCTCCTGATAGCTAGCTGCATTGACCCTGCCTTGATAAAACACAGTGGACCAACACCAGCAGCTGACATGGCAACCCAGACCATCACTGACTGTGGGTACTTGACACTGGACTTCAGGCATTTTGGCATTTCCCTCTGCCCAGTCTTCCTCCAGTCTCTGGCACCTTGATTTCCGAATGACATGCAAAATTTGCTTTCATCCGACAAAAGTACTTTGGACCACTGAGCAACAGTCCAGTGCTGCTTCTCTGTAGTCCAGGTCAGGCGCTTCTGCCACTGTTTCCAGTTCAAAAGTGGCTTGACCTGGGGAATGTGGCACCTGTACCCCATTTCTTGCACACGCCTGTACATGGTGGCTCTGGATGTTTCTACTCCAGACTCAGTCCACTGTTTCCGCAGGTCCCCCAAGGTCTGGAATCGGTCCTTCTCCACAATCTTCCTCAGGGTCCGGTCACCTCTTCTCATTGTGCAGCGTTTTCTGCCACACTTTTTCCTTCCCACATACTTCCCACTGAGGTGCCTTGATACAGCACTCTGGGAACAGCCTATTCATTCAGAAATTTCTGTCTGTGTCTTACCCTCTTGCTTGAGGGTGTCAATGATGGCCTTCTGGACAGCAGTCAGGTCGGCAGTCTTACCCATGATTGCAGTTTTGAGTAATGAACCAGGCTGGGAGTTTTTAGAAGCCTCAGGAATCTTTTGCAGGTGTTTGGAGTTAATTAGTTGATTCAGATGATTAGGTTAATAGCTTGTTTAGAGAACCTTTTCATGATATGCTAATTTTTTTAGATAGGAATTTTGGGTTTTCATGAGCTGTATGCCAAAATCATCCATATTAGAAACAATAAAAGGCTTGAACTACTTCAGTTGTGTGTATTGAATCTAATATATATGAAAGTCTAATGTTTATCAGTACATTACAGACAATAATGAACTTTTTCACAATATGCTATTTTTTTTAGAAGGACCTGTATGCAAACATATTCCATACTGATGATGACTCTTTGACTGAACACTGAAGTACCTTGTCTGACTGTTTTAAGTGATTTCCAGCCTGTAAACATTGGTCCATTTTGTGATGCTGCCACATACACCAATTCTGCTACCTCACCTTTAGATGACCTTAATCTTATTTTCTTTTAAGAAATTGTGGATATTGTGGAGCCAACATGCTGACAAGTATTCTCACAAAATGCACTGTTCCACTCTGCTTTAAACATGCCATAGTAACCATTGAGTAAAAAAAAACCAATCTGGACAGTTCTGTGATGACCAATTATCACCCTATTTCTAAACTTTCATTTTTGTCTAAGGGTTTGGAAACATTTGTATAAGCTCAACTCCAGTCGTTTGTTGACACAACTAACATCTTGGAAAAATTTCAGTCTGTATTCAGGGCAAATCATAGCACAAATGACTTATTGCTGACATTAATCTCAGTCCAGCGCCAGTTTATTACTTTTAGAGTTGAGTGCAGCTTTTGATACTGTGGACCATGAAACTCTTTTACATCGTCTGAACCATCTGGTGGGAATCTGAGAAACAGCTTTAGATAGGTCTGCCTTAAGAAATAGATCATTTTCTGTTATGTGTCAAAAAAGTTTTCCTCAGTTGCTAATTTTAATTGTGGAGTCCCCAAAGACTCAAGCTTGGGTCCTATTTTGTTCACCATCTATCTGCTTCCAATCGGCTCTGTTCTTAAAAACCACGGCTCTTTTCAATATTATGTTGATGATACACAATTATATCTCCCATTGAACCTAGGAAAATCAGATTCCATTACTTCAATTAATGCTTGTATATGTTATGTTGAATGCTAATGGCCAATAGTTATCTCCAGTTAAATGAGGATAACACATGGATTGTTATTTTTGGTTCACTGAGTATACCAAATCAAGCAACCAATCAACTGGAAAATGGAGCAGTGCTATGTCCATGGAATGAAAAAAAAATCTTAAGGTAAATTTTGATTTTACATTATTGTTTGAAAAACAGATAAGTTCTGTAGTTAAATAGAGTTTTTTCAACTACGAAGAATAACCAAAATGAAACTGTTCCTATCCCTCCAAAACTTGAAAACCATAACTGCAGTTCTTATTTCCTCCTGCCTTGATTATTGTAACACCCTGTATTTTGGTCTGTCCAAGTGCACCTTGATGCATTCAGCAGCTAGCTAGCTCTACTTCTAGTCAAATATTGTGTGGTTTTCAAAATTTTGCTATTTGCTTTTAAATTTCTGAATGGTCTTGCCCCCACATTTATTACTGAGCTCATTTCCCATTATAATAACACTCAGTGTCTAAGATCAGCAAACCAAATGCTTTTAACTGTCTCTTTGTCTGCCCGTGTAGCCCAAGCCCCCATAATACTGGTATGAAATTGAAGCCAATACGGAACTGACAAAAAATTCAGTTCCACCCTCATCCGCTGGGGGCTGGTGTCAGAAGCGAGCAAATCCTCATTGACTCCCATGTTAAAAATACCAATTTCACAGCAGAAATAAACATGTTTTCAGCCTGGTTCCAAAACATGTTTTAGGTTTAATAGATCTAGTTTACACTCATGACAACTCTGAGGGGGGTGAATTTTTTGTCACTCTTCTGTTTAAGTGTATTAAATGCCTAAAAGTCTGAATAATTAATGAGCATCAGACCCACGTGACCGCAGAGCTAGCTCCGGCGAAAGGCCTCAGTCTGAGCCTCGGCCTAGCCTGAAAAATGTTCAGTCTCTCAACTTAGACCATTAGTTGTAGCATTTGTGCGTTCTTTTTGGATATTATTTGTGCAATTGTTGGACAAAATGACTTGCTGTGGTATTACTTGCACTAATAGAGCGTCCAAGGAGTCTCCACTTCATTTTTTTCGGTAAGTAAAATTATATTTATGTATTTTAGGTCACTGCCGCTCCTGCACTAGCTGAGCTTAGATTTTAACATGTACTGTTTAACCGTGAAATTTAAATGTAATTGGGTAAAACCCAGTGCATTTAACATAACACAGCATTTTAGAAAATGGGTTGAAATATAACATGTTGGTGGAGCTGGATTCTGACTATTGGTATGGTCCCCTCCCAGCAGCTCTGCGTATCTCTGATCGCCGCGGCGCCTGTCTGCTGCGCGGCTGCCGGCTTGTGGAGCTCTCGGGAGACCTCTGTGTACCACTCGGTTCTCCCCTCCCCGCAGCTCGGCGCATCTCTGATCGCCGCGGCACCTGTCTGCTGCGCGGGCTGCCAGCATGTGGAGCTCTCGGATGGAAACCGATGTTTTTCACCCGATTCTCCCCAGCGGAAGCTTTGCGCATCTCTGATCGCAGCGGCGCTTGTCTGCTGCGCAGCTGCCAGCTTGTGGAACTCTCGGGAGACCTCCGTGTTCCACCCGGTTTTACCCAGCGGTCAGTCCGGCGTATCTGTGACTCAGAAGCTCTGGTGTGCACAGTTAACTCTGGTTGTAGCTAGGTTGCTACCTCCATTAGCTTAGCTCCCACCTCCGCGTTAGCTTTGGGTAAGCTTGTAGCTACATCTCTTCAGTTCAACGGGTGTCGTCATTTGATCCCAGCCTTACAGCCCCACCCTCAACTCTGTAGAAGTCTTTAATTGATGAAATGCAGACCATGGAGCCACTTGTTCATTTTCACAAGACTTCTGTCTTTCTTCCTTTATTCTTTTCCCACCTCAGCACACATTCCTTTTTTCTCTCACTATCAGTCCCAAGTCCCAAGGCGCCCCCTAGAGGGTCCACCTCTACACACCTCTCTTCCCTTTTTTGGAATTGTCTAGGCTTGACGGAACCTGTGACACAGTCAAAATGGCGGTGGTGGTCACCTCCCATTTTGGCTTAAAAATGTATTATTGGAGTCTATGGAAATGAATTGTCCAGTATATATGTCGATGGTGCAGCCCCAAAACTTTGGAATAATCTTCCTACTTGTACTTTTGTGGACCCCCCCCCCCCCTCTCTCTCTCTCTCTCTCTCTCTCTCTCTCTCTCTCTCCCCACCTTTTCTTTTCCTTTCTCTTTCACCTCTGTCTCCGTGTCTGGTCGGAATTACAAAGCATTCAAAAACAATAACAATAAAGTTTTAAGTATCAGGTGTGACATTAAAAGCAGACGCTTTGATGCTCCACCTGAGAGTAAATCTGTAAGGCTTGTTACCAGCATTCAGACATCAATTCTGCTTGCTTCACAGCCAGACAGGACATGGTAAATAAATAAATAAATAAATAAATAAATAAATAAATAAATAAATAAATAAATAAATAATCTTCCTACCTGGGTGAAAACTCCCCCTGTACAGTGATTTTTAAATGAAATTTAAAACCATATCTGTTTTTTTTTTAGTTTTTGAGTGTTCCTAATCATTTTATTATCTTATTACTGTTTTATTGCTTCATTGTTGTTTTTACTGTCTAATTATTGATTTTATTATTACTTTTACTGCTGTTTTTGTTACTTTGATTGCGGTTTAATTTGTCTTAATGTTTCTTTTGTTAAACATTGTTCAGCACGTTGGTCAATCTCTGATTGTTTTTAAATGTGCAATACAAATAATGCTGATTGATTGATTGATTGATTGATTGATTGATTGATTGATTGATTGATTGATTGATTGATTGATTGACTAAATTACAAAGGCTCCACTTCTGTTTCAATAGTTAATTACTAAAACCACGGCTTCTCAAAACCTACTCAGTACATTTACAGCAGTGTCAGAAAGCCAAATTATTGCCTTAGTCCAACTAAAGTCGTACCAAACTGGACTACTTCTAATCTAACTAAGGTAACAAGATGATGTGGTTAGAAAACTGAACTACTTTAGCTTAGCCGAGCTTTGACCGGTCTGGACACTCGATGAGACCATGGAAGAGGTCTTCTGATAATATCTTTGCCACAATGTAATGCATGTAACACCATTAAACAGTACATACAAATGCACTGTGCTGCAGCGTTGTTGTTTATTTCTTTTGCCATGGCACACACCCTCTTATTATTCCATCTGCCTCTCTCCTGCCAGTTTGCTATTTGTGTGACATTATAGGCTAAGCAAAGAAGTGCCAACAAGAAAACACACGTTGCCACCAACCATTTTCTAATAGACATGTAAACTTGGATAAAGTCTCCCAAGGTATTAATTAGCTTAATTATTACCAAAGCTCTACTTAAATGTTCATGTAATCACACTGACTGGTTCAAATAGCATTTATCTTACAGTTTTGTTATGAAAAACACATTTGGCATGTCGGTTTGAACTATAACTTTTGCTATATTTCTGTTTTTCTATGTTGTTGTATTGTACTCAGTAAAGGAGAACAAGTCCACCCAGTTGTTATTCAAACTTGAATCAAAAGGAAAACTTTAACTGGGAAATATTTGCAGAATCCTCCTAAATTACTGGAAATTTACACTGAA
Source organism: Nothobranchius furzeri (assembly GCF_043380555.1). Classification (NCBI taxonomy): domain Eukaryota; kingdom Metazoa; phylum Chordata; class Actinopteri; order Cyprinodontiformes; family Nothobranchiidae; genus Nothobranchius; species Nothobranchius furzeri. The sequence goes on along the minus strand of NC_091746.1, from coordinate 43,836,399 downwards.
AGGCAAATCGAGAAACATGAAACTGCTTTTTATCTTTCAAGCGCTTGTTGAAGGTCGAGTAGCAGAGTATGACACCAACTCACCACAGGGCATCCTAAGGTGTTCATATTCCACAGAATACATAATTTCTCTAACAAGTTCTGGGATACCCTAAGGTTTTTCTTCCTTTGGGACTTTACCAGACAAGCTCTAAAGAGAGGCCATCAGGAGGCAGCCTAATCAGATGGGAAACCAGCTCAGCTGACTCCTTCTGATGAGGAACAGGTGGGAACTGTGGGGTGCTAGTAAATCAACAGCCTTACCTGTCTACTCAGCTCCTAATGCATTTCTGCTGACTGGTGGAACTCCCTCACTACTGTGGCCAAAGTCTCAATCACCTCATTCCACCGTTGCACTTCAAGTTCTCTGTTGGAGGTGAGGAGTTTCTTCCCATCCAATTGTTGCGTTCTGTCTTCTTTCCAGTTGAGCTCTATGGGTTAAGATTTGGAGAAAATTACTATCATCTTGGACCCATCGCATTCTGTGAACTGCCTCAGTACACGCTTAAAGACACTAACAGACTCACAAATATGGTTAATGATAGTAGTGACTAAATTTAGCAACATCTGAGAAGATTTACTAACACAAATCAATGGGAAGCCCTGGTTATACATCTTGTTAAACAGTGAAAGTTCAATATTGTCAATATGGTAGCTTTAAATTAACACTTGCTGTGATTTATCATTTAAATAAAGCTTTGTCTCTCTTTTTCTGGGCAGAAACCCATATTTCCATAGAAATCCCAACACCTCCCACAGTGTTTGTAATTTACAGCTGACTCTGTTGCCTAGTAGAAATGACGTGGCTTCTTTGAATAATGCCCGTTTATTTTACTCCATTTCGGGAAAAATCCTTTTGTTGCTTTAACTAAACTTCAAGCAACTTGCTCACCTACAACTTTTTGTGCAGTAAGTCAGTCGGCGCATGAATGATTCAGTCTGAGTGCTCACACAGCCTCAGTCAATAAATACGTGCAGGTGGGCTTTGTCATGGCTGCCAAGTTTAGCTTTTGTCTGTTTGGTGAAATGTTGCTAATAGATGGTACAATTAGTGAATTCAGACTAAGAGGAGGAAAGTTCCAGGCTAAATGTATGTGAGGTTTAAATTAATTAGATGAAAAGGAAAACTTGTCTGTTGAAGACAGCGTTCTACTTGTTGTTTAAAACAACTTCTAACAAAAACTTTATCATTTTCTTTTTTAATCAGATGTGGATCTATTTTGGTTTCTTTACCTTAAAAGGCACAGTGTGTAAATATTTTTACTTGTCTGTTATTCTGTGTATTTCATTATTTTCCAATGAGCTTGGAATTGTGTGGTTGACCCTCCTAGCCGTGCACCATCTTGAAATACGGTAGCTGTTTAGGGACATACAAGATGTGTTTCTCATTTGATCTTTGACATGATGAAACCTGAAGGTTCTCTGTCTCTCGCTAAGCAACAGTTCGTCTAGTGCAGGCCTATTCAAATGGCGGCCCGTGGGCCACATCCGGCCCGCGGGCCCTACCCAGCTGGCCCACCTCACCCAATCCCCCAACCACCAACGGAATTCTACATATTCATGTCTATGTTAGCTGTGACCCAGCAATGACCCAGCCCAGCTTGTGGAGCAAACAAGCGCCTTTCAAGCAAAACTAAACATGTTCGCAACTGACTTGACTGGTGAAAGAATGCTACATTTTCCCACACTCCGTAAAGCCACCTCTCCTCGGAAAGTCACGGCAGAAATGATTGGTTTAGTCGCGAAACTGAAGGACAACTTCACCAGTCGCCTGGAGGATCTGTCACTTCCTACAGAGGCGATGCAATTAACGAAAGATCCATTTGCTGCCATCGCTGAGGAAACATTGTCCATCAAAGCTAAGGAAGTGGTCTCTTCTATCGATGAGGGACAGTTCCTGCTGGAGTTGGTGGACATGCAGTCATCACTTACGATGCCACAAGAGCCGCGCACAAATGGCCCCGCTAAGTTTTGGAGTCAGATCAATGCCCATCAGTTCCCAAACCTCAAGAATGTAGCTGTGACTGTTCTCAGTATGTTTGGATCCACCTATATTTGTGAATCCAGCTTTTCCCATATGAATGCAATCAAAACAAACCTGCGCTCCTCTCTCACTGAATCCTTTCTGCAGTACTGTCTGCGCATTGCACTCAGCTCCTATGAGCCAAAAATTCCATTTCTTGTTCAAAACAAAAGTGCCACCTCTCGCACTAAAGTTGCAAGAACAACGGTCAAGCTATGGTTATTGTAAATGTTTATTTAGTAGCTGCGACTGAGTTATTGGAGGTTAATAAAACCAATGTTTGTATTACCAGCTCTGCAGCTGGTAAATTAATACAGATCATTAAAGCAATAAAAGACATTGTGCATTGCTTTTTTTTGTCGTTGTATTAGTGGTAGAGGTAATATCAGTCAAAATATTAAAATTTAATATTTAAACATTGTCCGTAAAATATATAATAAAGATTTGGGTATCCGGCCCAAAGCTGATCCACGATTTTGAAATCTGGCCCAGTAGGGAAAGTAATTGAATAGGCCTGGTCTAGTGTTTACAGAAGTCCGGCCTAGTGTTACCCCTACGTTTCACAAGAAGCGAAACATACTTTGCTGGAATTAGCCGACAATATAGTGGGCGGGTTCCTTTTCACTGGCCGTGAAGTGTAACTTTTCAAGTCTATTTTTTACTTTCTATGCTTACAAAACACGTCAAACTCCACATTCAGATGTAGCCAGACAGGAAATCAAACATGTAAGCAGTGTAAAACATCCAGAAACTTTCAAAATAAAAGTCATGTGCAGATGTCCTGTTGCATAAGTTGTAAAAATGTATGTTATTTACAGTGACATCTCTATAGTTGAGGTAACAGAACAGAAAATAAATCAAAGACCTTTAAAAAGCTTTTGCTTCCGTTTCAAATCAGAAACACTTTCAGCTGGAAGGGAGGTGGGGTAAAACGCCGCATTTTAAATAAATGATGCTTTCACGTGGAAAAGAGCAGTAGCTCAGGCTTGGCGTAGCATTGTTGTGTAGTTAGCTTTACCACAACCAGCATTTGTTTTCCAGACATTGAAGTGGGGCAGAACATACAGATGTAATCAGGAGTTTCTTGCTTATTACATCTCTACTTCACTTTTTCAAGATGGTTTAGGCTATATTCACACAGCAGGCAAAAGTGCATCAAATCCATTTTTTTCCCATTTGACCCATATCTGATTTTTTTGTGACAGTCTGAACAGCACGGTTAAAATTTTTTCTCATCTGACCCAGGTCATTTTTATTTACATTATTGAATTCTAATGTTTTTGATAGTTATAGAATTAAAATTACAGGAGAAAGTAAGAGCATGAGGGGGGTGCTGCTGGAGCTAAGTGCCTCTGCAAGGTGGGGTGTCCTTGGGGGGGGGGGGGGGGGGGGGGGGTGTCTCTGTGAATAAACGTAATATGAGAACATTTCCAAGAAATACTAGTATAGAGCTCCGGGAGTTGACGTCACTTCTCCCGGCATGCAACAGTTCAAATCGAAACGGCGCCATATTGGCATGCAGAAGCCGGCAGCTGGACTATTTACTATTGTCAGAAAACTCAATCAAACGGGAAATATGGTAGATTCCTGTTGTGCCCCAGGATGCAGAACAGACGCGGACGACATAAGGAATGAGACATCTACAGGATTCCCCAAGATCCGGAGCGCCGCAAACGTTGGATCATTGTAATAAAACACGCTAGTGACCGGGCGAAAATGAAGCTGTGGGATCCCGAGAGTAAAGGTTTTTGCTTATGCTGCGACCACTTCATATCAGGTACTTAAACCAACGTTTCCTCAACTGTGTATGGTATTTATTTTAAATGCTTTTATTATGATTCTTAGTGGGCTTCCTAAACTTATTTTGGCGTGGCTTTTTCTGTCTTATTACTCATAGCAACAAGTAAACATCACGTAAAACGTTTCCTCGTGAGTTCTGCGTGCTGCCGTTTACGTGTTTTATGATGACAGCAATTAACCGGCTAAGCCGTATTTAATTTTTAAGCAATGGTTGATCAGATCACACATAAAAAGCACTTTGGATTGCTATTATCTGTGTCACCGAGACTACTTACATGTAAATCTGTTATTTGTCCGTCCATCCATCCATTTTCATCCGCGTATCCGGAGTCGGGTTGCTGGGGCAGTAGCGTGACTTCCCTCTCCCCAGCCGCCGGAGCCAGCTCCTCCGGGTAAATCCCAAGGGGTTCCCCGGTCAGGTCCGGTGCTGTGCCGGTCCGCTCCGACAGCTTCTGGCGTCGGAGCGGGTAGTAGAGTCGAGAGTCCCAGACCTTCTCCCCAGCTCCTCCGGCCGGGGGAATCCCAAGGGGTTTCCCCGGCCAGGTCCGGTGTTGTGCCGGTAAGAAGTCCGCTACGACTTCTGGCATTTTTAAAAAGTATCCCAGGGGCACGGTAAGGGTCGGAGATGTTTAGTCTATTTAATTTCTGACTATATAAAACGATTTCTTCTGTTTTAAAGTGTGAAGTAAACTCTGACGAAGTAAAATCCAAGCGGATCCCGTTCATGTTCATGGTTACATCCGTGTTTGTTTACCTTTTTTGCATGCCAAAATGGCGTCCACTAACTGAGAGTCACGTGGGGTCCGGAGCTCTATGGGAAGACAGTGGGAAAAAGCTGTTTTAGCCTCCACTCCACAGAGTGCGTTGTGTGTGTGACTTATTGTCTTCTGTGCATGAGGGCCACTTTTGCGCCGTGAAACATTTATTCTAGAGAGTGTCTGTTGTCTAATTTCAGTTATAACAACCACACAAAATAATCAGATTTACTCAAAAAATTGGAATTGAGCATTAAGACCTGCAGTGTGAACGTAGCCTAATTTACATATGCCCATCAGACTTGTTGGTATATACTACATTTGACCACCCAAAATGCCTTTTTTCCATAACAACATTAGGAATTAAATTTCAAAATTTGTCTTGGCATTTCATCATTTTTGTCTGGATGCTTTGACTTTAATTTTGACTCGTCCTCTTGTCATTGGAGTGCCTCTAATATACCAGTATCATGTTGTACTAACGTTTATACTATGCTGTCTGTAAATGGGTACTTTAGGTGTCTAAAAAGCTAAGAAAGTTAGAGATTCTTGAAAACTAAACTGAAAGTTCTCTTTCTTAACATTCGATTCGATGTCTCACTATGGGATACGCCCCTCCGCGGATTCCTCAGAAGCACTTATCTCAATACGCCAATCCTGATTGGCCAGTGACCGTGACGTACGCGTCCCCCTGCTACTATAAGTAGCAAGCGTCCCCACGCACGCACTATTCAATCACCTCTTCTCGCTTCGGTGGTCGCTTATCTCTGAGGTAAGTTAGCTCAACTGTTCACAGACGGAGCCTTCTAATATTCTCTCCGTCGCCGAACGTTAACTTTCTGTCCTTCTGTCCTGGCCTTCACCATAGGCTCGGGGCATAACGAGCAGCTTCACACTCCAGTGCATCTGTTCGTTCTCTGCTAACACACCAGTTAGCCTACATGGAAGCCGCTCCTCCCACCAGAGGAGCCGACGGCGCAGGAGCTCGCCTCTGTACCTGGGGGAACAAAATCTCAAGCACAGACCCGCACAAGGTCTGCTTGAGCTGCCTCGGGCTGGAACACGCCCAGCTGGCATTGGAAGTCCCCGGGTCATGTGAGAGCTGTGCTTGCTTCAGCCTGAAGAGCCTTCGCCGGCGGCTAGCGCGCCAAGCTAGCCTGTCGGGGAAGGACCCTTGCCTGCCGGCCCCTGGGCCACCGCCTGGGGACTCCAGCGAACATGTCCTCCCGGAGCCGGAACCGTGTGCCGAACTCAGCTGGGGCTCACAGCTCGAACCGGCCGGTCCGAGCCACCCCGTCGAGGACGTGTTGGAGTTGGACTACGGAGACGACGAGGGCACCTCGGAACTCCTCATTTCAGAGGAGGATGAGGATGACGACATTTTTCTCCCCATCGCTCAGGCCTCCATGCCTAGCTTTCTGTCCTCTCCCAGGTATGGAGCGGCTTCTCCGGCCGCCCACCTGGACATGCAGTCAGTCTGCCGACGCGCTGCGACCAGGCTCAACATCCCTTGGCCCACCGTGGTCACTGAGGCTGTCAGATCCCGCTACGAGGGAAAGAAGCTGCCTCAGGCCACAAGGGCGGCAGAGCCTCTCCTTCCCACCTTCCCGGAGCTTCTCCAAGAAGTGAGGTCCTCCTGGGACAAACACCCTTTCAGCTCCAAGTCTCCTGTCCAAGGAGCCTCCTCGCTGGACTTCGAGGGGACGGAGAAGGCTGGCATGCTTCGCATGCCGCCGATGGGACCGCTGGTTGCAGCCCACCTGCACCCACGGCTCTCGGCAACTTCCTCCAGGCCTCCCGCTCTCCCCGCGAAGGCGGACCGCTTCCAGTCGGCGCTGAACGAGAGGGCGTACAAGGCTGCCGCCATCTCCGTCCGAGCTTTGAATGTCTCCTCCATGCTCTCGGCGTACCAAGCCGAGCTCTGTGAGGACATGAATACGAAGCCGGACCCGGAGGTGTGGGAGGAAATCACCGTACTGACCGACATCTGCCTGCGTGTGCAGCGCTGCGCGGTCCAGGCCACGGGAAAAGCTATGGGCATGATGGTGCTTCAAGAACGTGCACGATGGCTGAACCTCTCCAACCTCTCTGATAGAGAGAAGGAGGACATTTTGGGCATGCCAATCGTGCTTGAAGGCATTTTTGGCTCTGCCCTGGCATCAATGCAGCAACGGTGTGAGGCCAAAAAGAAAGAGGATGAAGCCCTTCATCTCTGCCTTCCCCGTAAGCCCTCACCGGCGCTGCCAGCTTGGCCGAACCTTCCTCAGGCGGCTGTCCGAGCCCAGCCTCAGTTCCGGATCCCAAAGCGCCCGAAGCCTCAAGCTGTCCAACCAGCTCCTTCGGGCTCAGCGCCTTGACCAGTTTGGCCTCAGAGATCCGGCAACCAAGCTGCTCCGCCGCCGGGACAACCCACCCGACCCGGCGGTCAGCAGGTGAGGAAGAAGAAGAGGGCAGCCTGACGGAGTTCTTTCCCTCCGGACGCTGCAGCTGGCAGTTCCCCGTTCGCCAGCTCCTTCTGTTCGATGTTGCCATGGTGCCTTCTCCCCCCCTCACGGAACCCCTCCGGCAGAGTCCCCGAGCGGTCCAGGGTGGGGCCAGGACGTGCAGCCGGCTGTGCCGGCTCAAAACACACGTCACAAGCACTCACATTGTTTTTCACAAACATGTCACGCTCAAGGAGCATTAAAAAGTTCGCTGCCGCATCCAGACAAAATGTCAAGGGCGCAGCAAAAATCAATAAAAATGTTGCCCATGAGCAGTTTCAGGCGTGGGCGGCCCCTGGCGGACTTACCCGCCAGCCACGGGTCGTCCCCGTACACCTGGGCCGTCAAAGCACTAAGCCCCCGCGCATGCGCAGTGGTTGCCACGAGCACCGCTGCCCCACAACCTCTGGAGGGAGCTGCTGCTCCGTGTGTCACGGCTGTGTCACCGCTCTCCACTCACATGGAGGAATGGACAGCGGTTTCTGCTTCACGTTGGGTGCTGAGAACTATTTCGAGAGGTTACAGGCTCCAATTCGCTTCTGTTCCTCCTCGATTCTCCGGCGTAGTGTTCTCCCACGCCCAGGGGACTTCAGCTCACATCCTTCAGGGAGAAATCTCCTCCCTGCTGGAGAAGGGAGCGATATGCATTGTGCCTCCCGATCGGTCTCAGAGCGGTTTCTAGTCCAGGTACTTCCTGGTCCCGAAACGGGGAGGGACCGGGATTCGCCCGATCCTGGATCTGAGGGCCCTGAACCGATGCCTCAGAAAGTACAGATTCAAAATGCTCACGCTCTCATCCCTTTTGCGTCTGATTCACCAGAACGACTGGTTCACCTCAATCGACCTGAGGGACGCATACTTTCATATTCCCGTGTACCCTCCACACAGGAAATTTCTGAGGTTTGCCTTTCAGGGAGTGTGTTACGAATACACCGTGCTCCCATTCGGCCTCTCGCTGAGCCCGAGGGTGTTTGTCAGGTGTACGGAGGTGGCGATCGCCCCTCTGAGAGGGAGGGGCATTCGGCTGGCCACGTATTTAGACGACTGGCTCCTGCTGGCACGGTCCAGAGAGGAGGCAGCGTCAAACACGCTGGTTGTGATCCATCACTTGTGTGGTCTGGGTTTCAGAATAAACTGGCAGAAAAGCGCTTTACTCCCCTCCCAGAAAATAACCTTTCTAGGTCTGAATCTGGACTCAGGGGCGTTCACGGCCCGTCTCTCGACACCGCGCGTGAACGCGCTCTCGCTCTGCCTGGCGCGCTTCTGCCTACACAGTTCGGTGCGGTTTGCGTTATGCCTCAGGCTTTTGGGTCTCATGGCGTTGTCTATTTCAGTGGTACCACTCGGCCGTCTACACATGAGAGATTTTCAACGCTGGGTGGCTTCTCTGGGTCTCTCTCCAGTGCGCCACAGAGCGCGCAGGGTGACGGTCTCTGCAGCGTGCGTCGCAGCGCTCCGCTGTTGGCGTCACCCCTCCCTTGGCACAGGGGGTGCCTTTGGGGTTGGTTCTCGTGAGGAAAGTGGTCACGACAGATGCGAGCCTGTCAGGTTGGGGTGGGGGCTCCTGGATGGTCGCTCTGTCAGGGGTGTGTGGAGCAGAGAGCGCTGGGGGACACACATAAATTATCTGGAACTCCTCGCGGTCTTTCTGGCCCTGAGGCGCTTCCTGCCTTTTCTCTCCGGCCATCATGTCCTAGTGAGAACAGACAACACCACGACTGTGGCTTATATAAACCGCCAGGGGGGGCTGCGCTCCGTGCGGTTACACACACTGGCACGCAGACTGATCCTATGGTGCAGCAGGCATCTCCTCTCAATCAGAGCCACCCACGTCCCGGGTGTTCTGAATCGGGGGGCGGATCTGTTGTCCAGAGGGAGGGACACCCCTGTACGGGGATTGGAGCCTGCATCCAGCAGTGTTGGAACAGATTTGAATCCGGTTCGGCACAGCCGTAGTGGATCTTTTTGCCTCCAAGGAGAATGCTCAGTGTCCTCTGTTCTTCTCCCTGCGCAACCGAGACGCTCCACTCGGCGTGGACGCGCTGGTGCACGACTGGCCACGGGGACTGCTTTACGCTTTTCCCCCAGTGGCCCTGATACCACCCACCTTGCTGAGGGTACGAACCCAGCGCCACACTCTCATTCTGGTGGCCCCATACTGGCCAGCCATGCATTGGATGGCGGACATTTTCCAGCTCCTGGAGGGCCAACCTTGGAAACTGCCGCTTCGCAGGGACCTGGTGTCCCAAGCGGGAGGCTCGATCTTCCACCCTCATCCAGAACGGCTGGCCCTGTGGGCCTGGCCCCTGAGGGGTGTGGGCTAGTGTCAGCAGAGCTGCCCCAGGCAGTCATTCGAACCATTCAGAATGCTAGGGCCCCCTCCACTAGGTCCCGACTGTAAATGGAGGGTGTTTGAAGCCTGGTGTCAGGGCAGGGAGGTCTCACCCTTCCAATGCCCGGTGAACGTCATTCTGTCTTTCCTGCAAGACTTGTTGGATGGGAAGAAGGCTTTCTCCACCATTAAAGTGTACCTAGCAGCCATTTCCGCCCGACACTTGGGTTTTGGGAGGAAATTGGCAGGTCAACACCCCCTGGTGTGTAGCTTCATGAGGGGCGTGCGCAGGCTTCTCCCTGTGTCCCGACCCCTGGTGCCCTCATGGGATCTGTCCTTGGTGCTGTCGTCCCTCTCCGGGCCTCCATTTGAACCTATGGACGGCCTGGACCTTAAGATCCTGTCTCTTAAGGTGGTGCTACTCCTGGCTTTGGTATCTGCAAAGCGAGTTAGTGACTTACAGGCTCTCTCTGTGCACCCATCCTGCACCCAGTTTGCACCCGGTGACATGAAGGTGTCCTTGAAGCCCAACCCTGCCTTTGTGCCTAAGGTAGTGGGCTCCTTTCCTCCTATTATCCTCACAGCTTTCTACCCGCCACCCTTCTCCTCTCCTGAGGAGGAGCGGTGGCACAAGCTGTGTCCGATTCGCGCGCTCAAGGAGTATGTGAATCGGACGGAGAACCTTCGCAGGGGGGACCAGCTTTTTGTGTCATGGGGTGGGCCTCGTAAGGGGAAACCCGTCACAAAGCAGCGGCTTTCCCACTGGATTGTGGAGGCTATTTCTATGGCTTACTCCTGTCAGGGCATTCAGGCACCTGTTGGGCTCAGGGCCCATTCTACTAGGGGCCTGTCTGCTTCTTGGGCCCTTTTTCGGGGGCTGTCAATCCAGGAGATTTGTGCTGCAGCAAGTTGGGCTTCTCCACTTGCATTTGCACGCTTCTATAAGCTTGATGTTTCGGTCCCTGCAATGACTCACACGATTCTGAGTGTGGGGCCTTTGGTGGGCCAAGACATATCCTTGTAGGTTGGTGATCGCTGGATAAGCTGTCTGGCAATACGGGAGTTTCCATATCCCATAGTGAGACATTGAAACGAATGTTAAGAAAGAGAACTTTAGGTTACTGTCATAACCCCGGTTCTCTGAGTAACATGAGTGAGATGTCTCACCAGACAACCCTTCTTGCTGGGCGAAGCGAAAAGAGGTGTTTATCTTGAATAGTGCGTGCGTGGGGACGCTTGCTACTTATAGTAGCAGGGGGACGCGTACGTCACGGTCACTGGCCAATCAGGATTGGCGTATTGAGATAAGTGCTTCTGAGGAATCCGCGGAGGGGCGTATCCCATAGTGAGACATCTCACTCATGTTACTCAGAGAACCGGGGTTACGATAGTAACCTAAAGCTATAAAATGTCTGTAAACAAAAAAAGATCTACAGGAAAAATGATAAAGCAAAGCAGAAGTTAGTGTACAAATCATGTTTCATGTTTTGAACCAAAACATGTTTTGAAATTATTTTTAAGTTTCAAATCAAAGCACACAATTCATTAAAAATGTAGGGAGAAACCTGTTTGGCCTTGATTCTGAAAAAATAAACTTTTAGACCTTCAGACGCAGACATCAAGGAGAATTTTGACAACTGGTGGGCTGACAGGCAGTGTAGATGGTTTTATCTGTTCTCTGGCAGTTTTATAAATAAGACTGGAGAGTGTCTGTGATCTGTGGACATCTCTCGTAGTAGCTGTCTTGTTGTAAATCCCCAGTAAAACAAACACATGGGAGGTATGAATTCACACACTGTGTACAAGCGTGAAAAAGAGATGTACAAAAAAATCAAAGACAGTGACAGGCTTCCAACATTGCTGCTCAATTGCCTGGAGTCATAAACTGCTAACCGACAGTGTTTTATACAGTTTACAAGGCTGTAAGGACTTTGACTGAAAATCAATGGTTTGTGTTTGTGTTAATACATAATTTAACAGAAATCCTATATTTTCTAACAAGAGCTGATCAGTAAAAAATAATTTTACATTGATTTGCTTTTTGAGAAGCAGCAGCCCCACCAAAGGCTTTCTGAAGCTGTGGTGCTCACTGGAACAATAAAAGTATCACAACAGCTCCTGTTTGAACGCAATCTCACCAAACCAGCAACTGAAGGTTTCAACACTAATCTCATGGTGGGGGTATTTCCAGAGCTGATGGATTTCCCAGCATCTGTTTCTAACACATAATGTTGATTTCAAAAATGTTGGGAAAATATCTCAAATGTATCTTACTTACTGCATCTCTTGATAAATCTATAAAATAACATTTCACTGAACATCATCAAGAGCATCCAGATTCACCTTCACCTAAAAAAGTTTAGTCTTTCTAATTAAAATTAGGTATTTGTTACTTTTTTTAATCCAGGCAGTAAAGTTCACTGATGCCTTACAAATAACTTTCATTCAGGAAGCTCTCCAGAAAACCAAAGGATGATCTGCACAATGGCTGCATCTGTGAGGTAAAAAGATATGTCTCGAGATGCAGATAATGAGCCCTTTAATGAAGAACATAAAGTAAAGCACACAGCAACTGTAATGACTCAGTGTTTCTCACGTCTTACACAACGAGGTTGTCCTTGAGCAGCTGTTGACAGGAACTGCTTCCTGTTGGCCTCATGGCTGACAGATTGTGAACTGCCTGACGATGCCTGGCTGGTTCAATGACTGGTCAGTGGCTGCTGGCTGACCAGATGGCTGCTAACTGGCTGATGGGTGTTTGTCTGAATAGCAATGACTTCTACCTCCTATTGCCAGACTGTGGTGGGCCGGAAGCTTACTGCTGGTACACTGTTGGCCTTTTTTTGGCTGGATGAAATTAAATCAGCATGTGACTCTGAAAAACAAATCAACAATTTCAAGGCTTTTTGTAATGTCTTTATTAGCTAAAGCAAAAAATATTCAATACTTAGCTGATGTTAAAGCCAAAAATACATTTATCATCAAATGAATATATAAAAAGAAGCAAGTTATGCATAGATATAATGGTGTGTCTTCTTATGAAGGACTTATTCACTCGTAGGATCAATGTTTGCGCTCCAGCTAAATTGTCCTTCAAATGTGACCCACATCACTGTTGTTGCAGTGATATTGTTCTCGATAAATAGGATCTTAATGAACACTTCTGTAAGTCAACCTCTAAAACTGTTGATATACTTCATTAAAGCTAGATGCAGACATTGTTGCCATCACTCAGATGGACAGGACTGCAAAATAGTTGTTAATAAGAGGTAAAGTTTTCATTCATTTAGATTTTGTTTTACCATCCATTGTTGATTATTCATGTTCTATATTTAGATTCGTGAACTAATTTTCCCCCAGAAACTGGTCAAAAGGTTTTCTGCCAATTGACTCTAATCTAAAACAAGAAAGGGTGCTTTCGTATTCTTGTAAAGGAGTAGTTCACGCATTTAATCTGTATATTTTCAGAGTGGAGTGCCTCGTAAGTTGTGTAACGTCCAGGAATGGTCAGTTTTCACCTACATATTGACCTACATGCCACCGGTCATCTGCAGACATAAATTCCATTCTCTAAGGTGGATTTTACATTCTACCTTCCAACAAGCCCAGAAGATTCTGCAGCTCTGAACACATGATAACATATTGTCAACAAGCTGTTCCTCTTTCAAGGCCTAAGCTTCTCTTATTGCTTCTACAGGATTCCTCATGCCTCTGAATAAAGTGACTATTTTTAGCTCATATGAGTTAATTAATCATGAAATGAAATGAACAATATGGTTAAATGAAATGTTTTGATTAATCTGTGCCTAAGTTAATAAGGTTATATCAGTAAAGTTAGATTTAACAAGTGAATCATTATCTACACTCATACACCATGTTCATAAGATATAAATTAAAGTTAACATCACTGCACAAAGATATTTTCTTACCCACAAATCAGAGCATCCTGTATCAAAGAAGGCGTGATGTTGTGAGGTTTGTTTAACACCTCTTAACATGGCACGTCCCGATTGGCCAAGTAAATCATAATATGAGAATATTAAAACAGGATCACTCGGGCGGAGCATTCCAGCATTCTGTGAGATTCAACATTCTGTTAGTTTGAGCAGAACTCCGGATTGGCCACCGGAGGAAACTTTATAACCACCGCATCTCTTGACAAGCTTTCGACAATTTAAAAGCTGCCTACAGCTGACACAGCAAAACGGTTCCTTCAGCTATTCAACAGCTGCTCTAGATGCAAACTAGTTCCAACCTGTGTGCCTGGCGACATCTCTGGACTGGAGCATTGGTGCTGCGGTTAATCTACTGAACATCGGTGCCCAGAGGTCATCCAACCTCCCTGACCTCCGGATCTGCGAAGAGGGTCTCCAAAGAAAGGGTGAGGTAGACACACATGATTGTGTCTGATGCCGTTTTGATAAGAACCAACTCCATGGTTTAATGCAAACCAAATTCTTTCCACACCCAGAACTCAGTTCTTCTAGATACAAGGTTCTGATGAACACAGATCATTCAGTCACCATACATCCCATCCACTTAGATTCATTCATCACAGTAGTCTTAACTTGTCGTGTTTTTAATTGTTTAGAAAATAAATTTGTACCTTTTATAAACCTGACTCTGTCTGAATTGATACGAAGTGTGTTTGATCCCTGAAAAAGCAAAGAATCCTAGGATCTTCTGATTAAACATTCAAAGACCAATTAGAGCGATACTCTACATTTATATAAAATATCCCAGCTTATTGGTCATAAGTAAAGGTAATTACACATTTTACACATTTTATTTTATTGCCAGACTTAAAGTCCATTTTAAAAGAAACATACAGATAAAAGAAAAATATAAAAGAAAAACACATTGGACACACTAAAGGGATCAGAAATACTGCCACCCCGTTTAACATGCATCTTCTGGTGGGCATACCAAATTTAATATATTAAGCTTAAAAGCAATGATATTTACCTCCTACAGTTGTATGGTACAAAAAGCCCTGATACATCTGTTTCAGGATCTTCAGATGGAAAGATTTGGAGTCTACTTTTGGACATTTGAACATCTCATATCTGATTGGCTAACAGCAAATTGACTCTACCACTGACTTCGTTTACTTTGCATTGCTGATGTTTTATCTTCACAAATGACACAAGCCTGAAGGAGTTCTGTGTGGTGGAGATGCTAATGCTAACAGTTAGCTTTTGCTAGGCCGAGACATTCTCTACTGTGGCCCAGACACTAAACAACAGCCTTACCTATCATGAGCCAAGATGGGTGGGTCCATGAATGTTAAGTGACAGTGTGATGTAGATCTGTCAGGCTTTTCAAATTCTAGAGTTTCACCCTCTAAATCAGACTAATGCAGGAGATAGGTGTAGGAGACTATTTTCAATTCTAAAGACTATTCTAAAGTGGCCTTTTATGAGCCCTGACTTCAACTCTAGAGCATCTTCGGAAGGAGCTGAAACATGTCGTCAGGAAAAGGCGTCCTTCAAACCTGAAACAACTGGAGCAGTTTGCTCATGAGAAGTGGGCCAAAATACCTGATGAGAGGTGTAGAAGTCTGATTGATAGTTATAGGAATCGTTTGATGTTAATGTTTATGTATTTAGCAGACACTTTTGTCCAAAGTAACTTACAAGTGATAATGACCCAGCAGGTTGCCCTTGAGAGTAACAAGTTTGATTGCAGTGATTGCCTTCATTTTTGTCCAGGTCTGTTCCATTATTTTATTTTTTAAATAATTCACATTTAAATCATCTATATTTAATTGGTTGAATTTCATCGGATTTAAATGTATTATTACTTTTGTCAGAGTCAAGTTATTTCTGTGATCTTTTTTTTTTTTTACATTGAGGAGAAGCTGAACTCCAGGCTCTCTCAGGATGATAGAGTCCCACAAATTCACTTATTTCACATACTTGTGTCCAAGATCATGTTTTTTTGGTTACAATCCAAATCTTATGACCATGGGTGAAAGTCGAAATGTAAACGGGACAGGAAAATAGGGTTGTGTTCTTTGTGACAAAGCAAGGCAATGCTCTCATTAATGTAGAAAAGTCTATATCATCATCACCATCAGTCACTAACAGGACACTAGATATCTGGACAAATCTGATTGAAGCAAAGGCTCACTCCCAACCTAGGGGGCGTTATCCCTTTTTCACATCAACAGCCATAAGCTGAGAAATGGAGAGATGACTTATCCCAGTAGCTTCATACCTGGTTACCGTCCCAGTGCACTACAGGTAATGGCTTGGAGATGCCAACAGAATCACATGTCTAAAACAACAGAAAGAAACTGATGTTTCCAAACCAGACACTCAGTTCATGTTCCTGAGATCCCATTCATCAAGGTCACAAACAGGATCAATTTATTTTTATCGGCTTCCGACAAAGTCCTGGACTCACTCACTCAGCCACTGTGACATTGTGCAAAAGAATAAAAAGCCAGAGCCCAATAAAGCAGAGGCTCAGTGAGGAATAAACTTAATTAATATTCAATAAAAGTGGTGCCCAAACAATAACACATTATTGCTGAGCAGTCATCCCAAATGTACAAGAGGTTTCTACAACTGTTCATCTACTTTAGTTAAAAGTGATGACAGCAGAAAATGTTTTCATTAGCACAGCAGCTGGCCAGATCATCTAACAGTCACTTTGAGAATTGTTGGTCTCACTTTGGCATGAGTAGCCACTGTGATGTTTTATTTTCCTTTTATATTCCTCCAGACAAGAACTGCACCCGCTCCCTCAAGACAGATGGGCTCTGCAGCTGTAAAGTGAACTTTATTACATACAATGAATTCTCAATCAGATTAAAATCTGCGCTTTGACTACCTCATTCCAAGACATTTAAATGGTGTTCCTTAAATCACTGAGTTGCTATAGATAAGAATTGCTTAGAAATGGCTGTGGATATGTCAACTTGACTGGGAACTCTTAATTTGAGCATGGGATGAGTGTGTGTGTTCACGATTGTTTCTTGTGTGTATTTGGGTTGGTTCTGTGATTTAAGGATGAATTGCCCAGGTTGCTTCTGACTTACTGACAGAGGTGTGACCAAGTCACTGCTTTGCAAGTCACAAGTAAGTCACAAGTCTTTCCAGTCAAGTCTCGAGTCAAGTCCAAGTCAAAGACAACCAAGTCCAAGTCAAGTCCAAAGTCAATGATGTGGAAGTCCAAGTCAAGTCCAAGTCCTTAACTTTGAATGTTCAAGTCATAATCAAGTCATCTGTCAAACTTCAATTTAATGACAATGATAATAAATAAATTCCAGAAATAAAGCTTCTTAAAGCTTAATTTATTTTTGCTCAAACAAGCAGAAAGTGCAACTGAAACTGATTATAAACAAAGTGCTGCTGCATTCAGCAGTACAAGATCAAACCCAGAACGAAGAATGATTTATAATTTCTGTCCATGTCGTGCCACTTTTGTGCTAAAATATCTAATATGCTCAAGTCATCATCAAGTCAACAGATACAAGTTGATCCATGTCGCAAGTCATTGGCATTCAAGTCTGAGTCAAGTCGTAAGTCTTTATAGATTGTGTCAAGTCAGAAATAATAAAATAATGACTCAAGTCTGACTCGAGTCCAAGTCATGTAACTCGAGTCCACACCGCTGTTTATTGACAGCTGCATGGAAACTTTACACAACACAGCCTTGATCAACATTTGAACCAGAGTATTGAAGGTGTAAAAAATCCAAGTTTAACATACATGCACAGACGTAGACAAAAACGTCATAATATGTACCCCTTAATGACCAAAAACACCCACATTTTTATTTGGTTTAATAAACAAACCAGTATCTCTTTGTATGGGCTCCATGATGCAGCCCCAGGTGCCCAATATGTCAAGTTGAACCGATTTCTAGAACCTTTATCATTACTCACCATCTACCACAGGTGTTGCCAAATTTCCTGCCTCACTCAGAGGATTTTAAGAACCAATTACTCCCTGTCTCTCTCCTGCAATACGTCTGTTCCTGGTCGCTTTCCTTCCTAAAGGCATTGAGTTGATTCATCTTATATTGGTTTAGCATTATTTATCAAGTCATTGAATGTGCAGAATAACATGTTACCAAAAAATAAATACATACCACTCTTAAAGTATAATATTTTTAGTTGCAGACACAAGAATGAATGCTAATATTTCCCCATGAGTAAAAGTAAAAGCCCTGGAGATTTCGTTATTCCTGCGGTGAGTCGAATGTGTCTCCAGCAATCAGAAAAGAAGAGTGTGAAGCTCATGTGAGAGGCGTCTAGGGGAAGGTACAGGGACACTGAGATGAGAAAATAAACAGGACAAAGAAAACTGACACGGAGATGGCCCTGGCACTGGAGCCAACTAAAACAGTTGGAGCATTCATGGCTGCATAAGCAGCAGTGTGGCTGAAAAGGGCTGTGTGAGTCTGGGAGGCTGCTAACCTCAGCCAACCTGCCAAGGGAAATAACCGTGTTACAGAGGATAACCTGCAGTCTCGGAGCTGTGAAGCAGGTAAACACTCATAGATTCACAGACTGTCTCTACTCGGTCATAAAGTGTGTGTCACATTCACAAAATTGGTCAGAATGAGGTTTCCATGAAGTATTAAAATAATAAAATGCTAATTTAAAATTAACTATGTAACACACCAAAAGGTTCAATTTTCACCCTCTAACTGACCACAGTATAACCTTTCATCTACAAACATAAATCCACTTTCTATCTGACCTCCAAATCCTGAAGGTTCTGCTCAGTGCGTGTTTACATGGAAGAAGACAAAACATCCAGACAGACATTCTCTCCCAAGGTCCTGCACTCTGTGTAAAAGCCAGGCTGCTGCATTCCTCACCATCTACTCGAAGCCTACAGGACTTTTACAACTCATAAGCTTAAATAATTATATGTGCTGAATGAACAAGATGTTTAAATCAAATGTTTGAATAACCTGTGCTTTAACCAATGATGGCTTTGAAATGAATGTTGCTCTTACAATGATGCATTTCAGGTCTTATCTACACCAGATCAATATGTGTTTGATTTAACAAGTTATTCAATATCTACACTCATACACATTACAAAAAGATACTCATTAAGGTTAATTTTCACCTCACATAAGAGTTTTGAATATTTTCCTTCACAAAGTGTTAAAAACATCTTTGTATCTGAAGAAGGCGTGGCTTTCTGAGGGATGTTGGTAAATACTCAGTAACGTGTCAAATTCTGCTTTGCCAAAATTGGCCAAAACTTATAACATTGTGGTTTATTAAAGCAAGAATAACTTCCTGAATAATTCAGTTTCCAGCTGACTCCCGATCCAGCCAAAACGGGAAAGAAGCCTCTGTTGAAACAAACTCCTTTGACCTTAAGTCAAAAGCCTCTCTGAGACGCTGTGTCGCGGCGTGTGGGCGAGGTGAGCGGAGGTGAGGCGAAGATCCAAACGTGGGGAGGAAGACAGGCAGACAGGTAGGACGTTTTTCATGAACTTTAATAGGAAACACGCAGGACACTGAAACAATGAACCGACACAAGACACAGAACAGAAAGGGCTTAAATACAAGAGGGCCGGAAGCTAGAGTGATTGGGAGAACGAGAGGCAGGTGGGAGCAATTAACGAGACACAAAGCTGAACCAAACAGGGAGACAGGACAGGGTGTGACACGCTGCAAGCTGACACAGCCAAACAGCTCTTTTCAGAGCTACTTCACCTCTCAAACATCCACCTTAGACACAAATAAGCATTCCAGCTTCCTGCCTTCACCTGGAGGGATTTCAGACTGGACGGGTCCTATCGGAGCTATCTACGGGTTCCTGATATCAGATGGGCACTCCACCGGCAGTGACCAGCACAAACCCCCGGATCGAATGAGAATCTCCACACAAAGGGTGCATAGACTTGGCACAGATTGTGTCGGATGTTTTTTTTTTAATAAACAACTCTAGTGACAAAAAACAACAAATTATTTTACAACCCAGACTTCACAACTTTCTCAAATACAAATAATGGTTTTTGTTAACTCTCACTGTCCTAATGGGTGTGACCCGGTCTAGCTTCCATTACAACATTTCACACATCACTCCATATCCGTTACACTATCTCATTATTCATATATTGCCATGTATAATTTTTAGTTTAAGAAAAATAATTAAAGCCATTTTATAAACTATATACTGACTGTCTGAATTAATACGAAGTGTGTTTATGGTCCCTACAGAAGCAAAGAACCCTAGAATCTTCTGATTAAACATTCAAAGATCAATCAGATTGATATTTCATATTTATATGGAATAATCACATCTTACTGGTCATAATTATCACGTAGTGTCAATCACTATCAAGTTCACTTGGATGCAACAACTACCAATATTGGTAATTTCTTTAATTTTAAGTTTATATTCATTGTTGTTGGTTTCAGAGTGATCGTCCAGTCTGTATTTTTGTGCTAATTAGTACAGAATGGAATAAAACTTCAATGGTAATTCTCATTACCTCTATGTCAAAACACAGTCTTCAGAGAACTTTCCTGCTTCTTTGCCTTAAAAGCCTAGAAGGCTATTTATACATGTTTTTCAAACTCTTTTAAAAAGTACAATTACACAATACTAGCAACAAAAACATGAAATATAATGCGTTTGCTGTTATCCAGCTTGTTTAGTAGTGATACCCACTTTGTGTTTTTATTCAAATTTCATTTTCACATTCATTGACTTTCTTATTTAGTTTTATGAAATTGTTTTGGCAACTTTCTGTTTTATACTTTTCTCCTGCTCTCTCGAGTCATGCCGAACCATCTCTATTCACTTTTCCACTTTGCCTTTGGTACAGTCTGTACTCTCTTTTTTATAAGGTCTGTCCTTTTAGAATAAAACATCAGTGGCATCTTTCATTTCTTAGGACAAAATAGGCACATATTTGAAAAGTGATAGAAAATCCCTCTGGTCAAATGTGCACCTCTGTCTAAACCTGAGTTAGTGAATTCTGGTTTCTTGAGGGCCGGCATCCAGCATGCTTTAGTTGTTTCCCTGCTCCAACACACCTGACTTTATTAAGCAGGTGATTAACAGGCTTCAGCAGAGCTTGGTGAGCTGTTGAACAGGTGATTTAATCACTGAATCAGGGGTGTTGAAGCAGAGAAACAGCTAGAACATGTAGGAAAGCGGCCTTTGAGGACCAGCGTTCCCCATCCTGGTCCAAACCTCGGTACGGGACTAGAAGCCAAGCACAATTCCTTTAAAACGTGCACGTTTTGTGTAACTTTAAAAACATTCCAAGACAATTGCATTCAAATACCAGGTTTAACTAATGTATCATGGCTTTATTATCTCTGAGAATACAGATCCTACATTTGTGATCATGTTGGGATATATCCCCAAATTGTATTCCTTTGTTCCTCAAAACCCATTTTTCAAAGAGAAAATTCAAATCATCCAACTAAAGTGGTCATTTGAAAACTGTCTCCAAAAATGTGAAATTGGATTTTAAAGCTGAGTAAACAAGCTGAATATTTCCTGCCTAAAAATGAAACTTTTGTGTCAGTGGCTCAGGGGCTAGGAGGTCGCCCTGTAACCGGAAGGTTGCTGGTTTGAGCCCAAGCTCTGTTTGTCAGTGATTTTGTCCTTGAGCAAGACACCACCCACCTTGCCTGCTGGTGGTTGGAGAGGCCGGTGATGCCTGTGTACATCAGCCTTGCTTGTGTCAGTGTGTCCCAGTGCAGCTGTGGCTGTAGATCATCACTTACAGTGTGTGAAAGTGTGTGTGAATAACTGATTGTAACTTAGGAGTCCTCTGACTTGGAAAAGAAAGAAAACAGAAAACAGGTTTAAATTCTAAATCTTTTCTGTTAGTAACATATTTTTGATTATCTTATTCTCATAAAGAAGTCTATCATGATGGAAGTAAGAGAACTGCAGTCATATGGGGCTGGGATCCAAACATCCCTCTTACTGCAATTGTTACAGGAGGCAGAAATGTGTCTTGCCATAAAAATCAATAATGATAAGTAATTCTCCCTGACTGAAGACACTTCTGCTCCTCTGTCCGCCTGTTGTACAGGATATCAATAACTTCTACATATGAAATGATGCGTAACATAAAAACGTCCCCAGGAGAATAATAGCATGTTGAAGGGCACCTGATGCGTGTAAGGGCAGAGGAGAACAAAACACAAGAAAACTGTGTGTTTTAGCATTTTTAGCCTTGGACAGGCAAAGAAGAATGATCGTTGATGCAATCAGATCAATAAAATGAAGGAATGCTTTCTCGTGGAAATGTATTCATCATACGCGGCCACATGTTGAGCTGAAACATATGCTTCACTGTCCTTGGCAAATGAATTGGTGAGCAGATCAAAGCGAGCATACAGATAGTACGCAGGATATAAAGGTCAAAGCCTTTAACAAAGTTTTAACTCTAGTCTGTATAAAAACATTTGGGAATACTACTAGTCCCCAAATAAAACTGAGTTTAATCTTCCTGCTTTATTGATAAAATAAATTAAACAAGGCAATAAATGACACCAAAACACAGATAGGTCAGTGAGATAACTTCCAAGCACAAGCTGCACAGATTGTTTGTTTAACTGGGCTCCAACAAACACAATAAAACGTTTCTTCTTGTTTTTAGAGGTTGATACAAACAGTAGATTCATGCTCAAGCCTTCTTATCTTAGTCCGGCCACAGCTGAGGTTATCTCCTGCAGCCTCTCTGGGTGTTTTCAGATCAGAAACTGAAGTACGTTTGTGATTTTTTTTTAATAGATGATTGTAAAATACTTCTAGCTCTTTAATTCTATATCACTTCCAAATGTAAAGATTAGAAGAACTAGACAGATAAAAGGATCTTGTTTATCTAGCACAAACCAATAAGCGTTACAGTTTGACATGAAGTTAAAAGAGTCTGCTCTAATGCGGAAACCCATCCAAATGGTAGTTCTCATAAAGGCTTTATGCAATACCTACATGGGGGTATTGATTATATCTGCTGCTCTTGTTAATGGAAAAAGGGGAGGGAATGGGGGGAAAAGGAATAACTTCCAACAGCTGCTTAGTCAGCTTTCATGCAGATGAATTATCCCTGAGAGTGGAGGTGGAAACGATGGGAGGGAAACATCTGCAAAAGAAACAAATCAAGGGCAAACTTTTGTTTGAGGGATTTTGGGAGAAATTCAAAAGTCAAATATTGTGTTTGTGTTTTTAAAGATGTGGTGAAACATCAGGGAAACTTGAGTCTGAAAAGCATGATTGGAATCAAAATAGCTTATATCTGATACATTTTTCAGATCATATCCTTGTTATCCTTATTTTATCCAGAGCTGGAATTTATTGGTAGCGACAAAAGGAGAAGTTATGCTAAATGAGACATTTGTACTTTCCCTTCCCCCGCTACTGTCTGCTGTGACTCCGTGTTGCCGTCTCGTTAATAGCCTTTGTCTGCAAGAGAAATGACCTGAAAGAATATTCAGCACATTTGTCTGTGTCCGTACTTTGCCTTTATTAATGAGATGTTATAGCTTTGTAAAGGTAGAGCAATGGACTAACTAAAAAAACTAGTTTTCCTTTCCTGATGTTGTTACTAGCTGTTGGAAAGCTAATCAAAAATGATAATGTTACTGAGCTGCACTGACAGCCATTAAACCAGCACAAGCCACACATTAAACACAATACAACCTGTTTTTCATTTGGAGAAGTCTACTGGTTATACAATAACAGCACTCCTTCTGTATAATCTAGTTTCCTACAGATTATCAAGTCCCTCAGTCATAATCCCATTACTACAACTGTGACCCGAGTGCGTATAGAAGTAAATTACGCTAATGGGTATTTATTGGCTTGATAAAATTAAATTCAGGTGCACCAGTTAACACTCTGGACGCTTTAGGCTGTTGGGAGAAAAGCGTAACTGTCATGTTGGGAGGCAGTTTCTTGACCCGCGACATGCAGAATCACACACGGAACAACAAGTAAGTGTAAAAAGGTTTATTTTAAAAAAGGGAGCTAAAGAGGAGAAACGGGAACTGAAGGCACTGCGTACTGGTGGCAGGATTCCAGGATGGGTTTCTGAGGAGGGAGACAGTGTGAGATTCCAGAGGATTTGCGGAGATATTGATTTGGACGAAGGCTTATTGTTTCTGGTAGCGGTAGGAGGCCCAGAGGGGAGTTTGGTCAGGTCCGGGAGAGTGGAGGAGGTCCAGAAAGCGATGAACTGTTTGTCCAGAGGTGAGGTTGGAGCAGAGGCTGATGAGGGCAGGTGAGCGGCTGAGAGCGGGCGGCCAGGGGAACGGCAGTGTGATCTGGAGTGCAGGAATGCGAGCTGGTTATGGAGACGAGGGAACGTGGAGTGAAACCTGAAGGAGAGCAGGGAAGAATTGTCAGGGATCTTTCAGGCGGCAGGTTTTCTTACAAAGTACACAAGCTCAAGACATGTTAGTGGCTAGAGCTACCCAATCAGAGTAATCATCCGGCGTGGTGTTGTGTCACACTGCTCCTTAAATCCCCTGGGCCTTGATGACAAGCTCAGCTGCAGCTGGTTGCTCTCAGACACGCCCACCTGCAGACAAGACTCAGAGGACAACAAGATTACTGACAGGCAGCTCACCACGGACGATGACAGTAGCGGTTTTCTGACTAGCTGACCAGCTGGGTCAAACGTCCTCACTGAGCTGCCTCTATTCCATAATACATAATTAATTCAAAGACACAATGCCCAATTGATGTTTAAAGATTTTTATTATTTAAAGTGTTAAAATACTGAGATGAAACAAAACAAATACAGCTGTTTGTTGAGTTATTCCACTTTAAATAAAACTACACAGCAATGCTGGAATGTGTACTTTCACATTTACCTGTTTTATAACATCAAACATTTCTTTGTGATCTTGGCAACATTGTACACAAGGGATGGGTGAGACCACGGTCATGAGATTAGATTGCATGTAGACGTGTAACATGTGTGCTGACTGAGTGGGTGGGTGTAGGCGGGGTGGGTGTGTCCAGGGTTGGGGACCGTTGCCCTGGTGGTTTTCTGTTTGGCGTGCTGGTTCAGGACGGGTGGATCAGCAGTTTTTGGCTTTCAAAAGGTCGCCCATTGGTTTGGACTGGCTGTATGTGAGTGTGGTTGCACCAGAGGCCTGCAGGTTTTGTAGTCCTTGGAAACTGTTGCCAGACACCCCCAAATGTAAAATGCAAAATGATATGTCATCAATACCTTGACCAATAACTTGATCAATAACTTATTGTTCTTGCAAAAATCTAGCACCAAGCATCCTGACTTTGTCTTGGTCAATGTACTGTGCATTTCCCCATTTCAAATAAACCCATAGCATAAGCATCTGCACTTATTAGCCACTTTAATAAGTATGCCTCTCAATTAGCTAATTAGAAGATCCCATGGCTACAGAAAATAACTAGTGAGCACAAGTTTAAACATGCCTTGTTTAACTCAGAGGAGAATGGGCAAACTAATTTGTGATGATCTAAAAGCAACTGTTAGCCTGGCTAGCCAGACTAAATAAATGTATTATTTAGTCTGGCCACGCTCCATTGACGGCTCTCGGTTGTGAGGCGGGTTCTACCGTTGTCTTTCAAATGATCTCCGCATCCCACTGGACAATGAATGTGACATACTCTTGTTTCACTCTGTTGCATCATCCCACCCACCAGGCACATAGAGTGCCCTGATTGGCCCACAAAGCGGATAAAGCTCTGTGATTTGTTAACTAAGCAGATAGAGCACTATGATTGGCCCACCATTATGGACCAATCACAGCTCTTTATGTGTTTGAATCCCCTCTAGAGAGCTGTGATTGGCTAGCCAGAGTCCTGGTAGGAGCAGCGGAGGTTCCAATGGAGCATGCCTAGACCAAACTTTGCAAAGCAAGAATTTGGTCTAGTTCACTAGGCTAAGCAACTGTAGTTTGAACAACCAACCAATGTCTGCAGAACAGCATCTCTGAACCAGAACATGTTGAACCTTGTAGCAGATGGACCACAGTAGCAAAGGCCCATGCCAGGTGTGACTCAGCTAAGAACAGGAAACTGAGGCTACAGTTGCCACAGAATGATCAAAACTGGACCCCAATGGATTGGAAAAATATTTCCTGGTCTGAGGAGTCAATATTTAAGAAGCAAAATTCAGATGATCGGGTCAGAATTTGGTGTCAACATGAAATCATGGATCCATCATGTCTTATATCACAGCTGATGATGGTTTAATATGTGAGCAAGATTTTCTGAGTCCACTTTGGAACTCTTAGTAGAAACTGAGCCTGGTTTAAACACCACAGCCTACCTCTGTTTTGTTGCTGACCATGTCCATCCATGTCCATCCTTTCCAGCAGGATAATGTGCCATGAAGCTCCAATCATCTCTAATGAGTTTCCTTAACAGTGAGTTCACTGGAATCCAACAGCCTCCACAGATGCTAGATCTAAATCCAGTCCTGAAACCTTGGGATGTGGTGCAACCAGTGCTGGACTGACCATAGGGCATAGCGGGCAACTGCCCGCTGGGCCGACCCTTTCATCTTTTATGGGCCGGTGTCTGTTTTTTTTTTTTTTTCTGGCCTCTAGTTGTTGCGGACAACTTGCCCGCGCCGCCCCACGCGACGCCTCGTAAAAGTTGGTGGATTGGCCAATTGGTCATAATACACTCTGGGCTGGACCAATAGCCGCAGGTCTGATGCACCCGCCAGTTGTTTGTGAATCTCAGTAAACAGACAGACGAAAATGGAGAACAAAAAACGGAAAGGAGAAGCGGAGAAAATTCGACTAAAAATGAAACTGGCCCTTCAGGCTGATGCTGGCACATGTGTTAAAATCTCACAGTTGTTTGGTAGTGAAGGTTCAAGCAAAATCAATTTAGGAAGTGATGGAGCCTCAGCCCAGCGACAGGTTGGAGAAGAAAAGAGGGAGGAGGAGGAGAAACCCGAGCCGGTGTTGTGCCATAAATTGACTCGCTGCCAAAAAATGATTAGCCACCGCGGGATCGCGCACGGTTAGGCAATTGCATTTCTAGACAAAATTCCCCAGGATTTCGCCCTAAAACTCAGCATATCTAGCAATATGGACATTCAGAAAGCAAAGATAACCTCTTCCGGTACTTAAACAGATGTTTATCGCGGATATTAGTGTGGCAGTGTTTGTGGCACCCTGCGCGGGAGCACGAGGACGTGCTTGT
Source organism: Nothobranchius furzeri (assembly GCF_043380555.1). Taxonomy (NCBI): domain Eukaryota; kingdom Metazoa; phylum Chordata; class Actinopteri; order Cyprinodontiformes; family Nothobranchiidae; genus Nothobranchius; species Nothobranchius furzeri. The sequence goes on along the minus strand of NC_091746.1, from coordinate 43,809,812 downwards.
GGAAAGAGGGAGGAAGATGTGGCAGCGTGAGCATCCACAATGTCCCTATAGATTATGCGCCCTGGCTATTTGACCAAGGAGATGCTCCTTTGGCTGACTGGTTAGAGCGTATGACTCTAACCCGGGAGTCTGGGGATCGAATCCCGCCCGGGCACTCCTTTCTGCACCTTGCCACATTAGTTTTTCCAGTTCTGAAGTTGTTTTAAGTGTTGCTATTTATCTTAAACGTTCACAATGAGGATATATTAATCCTTTTTGCAATATTTGCGATTGAAAGATGGTTTGTGCCTCAAACTTTGTGGTAAGAACTGGCTTTCTTTATGTTACAGCCTTGATACTAAAAAAATAAATAAACAATGTAAAATGGCACCCTGTATTGAATGTAAACGTTGTATAAATGGAAATAAACAATTCTCCAGCGATTTAATTTTTTCCCCTTCCTTTCTTTAGTCCACTTGACATGGAGCCACAGTTAACTAGTTTGGGGCACATTTTTACTTGAAAAAAAGTATTTAAAATGATCAAGCTTTGGCTTTACAATGACACTGTGTAGGTTGCTATTCATTACGTTGCTCTATTTAAAAGTAACAAGATAAAAGCTCTTCAGCACATAAAATTAAGATTGTCACGTGCCAAATAGACTACACCCTCCCGTTTACCTATAAGAAATGCCTCAAAATATCTTTAAATTCTTTATTGATGATTTAATTGTAGACAACTAAAATGGCATTTTACTTGCCAAAAAGTGATTGAATCGCTAAGATTTTCATGGAGGCTAAAATTGACCAAATAAGGGTTTTATGTATTATCTGTTGACGTTACTGTACTCATACTGCCTACTGTGTCATCAAAAACACCCCAAAAAGGGCAAAAAAAAAAAAAAAAAAAAGAAGATAATTTCCCTTGTCAAAAATTGATTACAGTGTCCTGGTCACGTGTAAAGGGTTACATTTACCTAAATATTACTTTATTTATTATCTCTTGATGTTATTAGTGCCATCACAGGATGCCGGTGTCTTTCACATTCATAAACACCTCAAAAATGGCAACAAATGATCATTTCCCTTGCCAAAAATTGATTACAGTGTCCTGGTCACGTGTAAAGGGTTAAATTGACCTAAATATTACCTTATTTATTATCTCTTGATGTTATTAGTGCCATCACAGGATGCTGGGTGTCTTCCACATTCATAAACACAGAGTCCTGGTCACCCATAAAGGCTTAAATTGGCATAAATATTACTTCATTTATTATGATGCTGGGTGTGTTCCACAATCATATTCGAATAAACGTGAAAATATTCTGTCCGAATATCTGTTTCTTGTTATAAATATAACAGCTAGAAGGATTTACAGTTAAAATAGGAGAAACACGTGACCCCCCAGGAAGGGTCGTAACACCACTTGCCTCATGCACATAAGTGAACAAAACAAAGCAGCATGGAGACACTCCGTCTCCAACCACCTCTCAGGCAGCAGCCTGCACTCCCAAGTTCTACACGTCACCAGAACATAAACAACCGCAACACAATAAAAGCAGTGTTATACAAAATGGAAGGCCTGTAGTGCTTATTCTCTTACAGTACCAAGTTATCAATTTTTTGGAGGAATTTATTTGAGAATTTTTTGGTTTTTATTAATTGTGCAATAGAAAAGTAATCGCTAGATTAATCATCTAAATAGTCATTAGAATAGTCGACTATTCGATAAAATAATCGTCAGAATAATCATTTTAAAAATAATCAGTTACCCCCAACCCTACTTTTTAGAATACCAGGATAGGAAGGATGGTGTAGGTTTACGTTTATTAGATTGATACATAAATACTACCAATAAGAAAGTGTACGTTGGTGTGTGTCAGAAACAGCATAAGGATTAATGTCTTTTCCAAAAAAAAAACAGGTGATGGGCCGGTCTCCAGTCAAAATGCCCGGGCTGAATTTTTGTCCCAGTCCAGCCCTGGGTGCAACAGGAGATTCTCATCATGGATGGAACTGTGTGATTCTTCTCGCATGTCAATATGGACCAGAACCTCTGAGGAATGTTTCTGACACCTTGTTGAATATTTCCTATAAAACAGGAAGGTAGTTCTGAAGCTAAAACAAGACTCCAACCAGATAAGAGACATGCACAAGCATCAATGTTATATGGAGTGTTGTTTCAGACGTACAGTGATGTGAAAGTCTCTTACTGCCCTCTGTTGTTCACTTACATATAAAGTAGACACCAGTTCATGTAGAAGGAATACATCTACAGTAGATGTCTTTCTTTCATGGCCTTAGCTGAGTCTAACAGTGAACTAACTGCCTGTGGTGTGTGTCGTGTTTTAACTTTGTCACAACAGTCTCCAAGTGCCATGAAAGCTATTGTTCTTTGTTCACTGCCATTGCACTAGCTCAACGCAGCTCTGGGACCCAACTGTGAAAGTTTTCATTTTTGCTTGAAGTAAGCTGCTGGGCTCTGTCAACATGCAGCTCCGAGCAGGGTGAAGTCATGAATTGTTTAAAAAGCAGGCAAAAAAGAAAGACTGACATGAAGAATGATCAAAATAAAATAATTACTCATGTTCTGCCAACACTGTGTTGTGGCAATTTTGTTTAAGTTCTGAGAATTAGGTTCAGCTGTGGTCTGCAGTTTCTTTGTTTTTGCAAAATTTGTATGCAGTGGAAATATTTGGTCCAACATTAACTCTCTCTTGGATACTGCCTTTCATTTTACTTAAAAAAGGCTCATTCATGGTGTGATGGTAGAAATAAAAAACATAAAGATAATCAACAAATATGTACATTCTCTCCTTTTCCATTTGCAGAAAGGCCAAAAGAATAAGTTTGATCGCTGATGCCAGACAGAGTCATGAAACTGAGTAGCACTTTATTGGCAGCACTGGTTCATGGCTGTTGCCAGCTTTGGATCAGCACCAGAAGATTCTGGATAACAAGCAAAGATGAGTCATTCACAGTAAGTTGATAAGTGTAACGTCACGAAATGGCCTGATTTTGAGATCCCACAGGTCAAATGCACAGCCAGGTCAACTTACCCTGGCTATGACACTTCCTATAATCTTTTCCCCTAACAGGAGACTCGAAGTCTGCATGTAGTCCCTTTAATCAGAGCCTACTTCGTCACACCAGCTGGACTGCAGAGATAATAAATGATAAACAATAAACATTTTCTCCTCCAAGGTCCCTCACAGAGAAATAAACTCCTTTATTCCCAGATGGAAGAAGAAAAGAAGATTTTATAATTTAAAATAATCATTGAATGAACTTTTGTTATTGCTAATTATAAATAATGAAATGTTTCTGACATATGATTAGTATGTTTACTTGACGAGGTCATAGCATTTGCACTCACAAGTAAAGTTAAGTTAATGCATGACACATAAGTTAACCTTTTGCCCACATTCAGAGTCTCCATCACGAGGGTATGTTCTGAGATGCTTGGTAACATCCTCAAGGTGCCAACTTCTGGTTGGCTATTCAAGATAACATCAATATGTGAAACCAGTCCAGTCTGGTTCCTCTCCAGTTCAAGAGCAAGCTTTAGACCATCTTTAGAAGACCTCTTTAACCAAGGATTTTGACACGTTGTCAAAACCATAAACCTTTTCGCACCTGCGAAGCTGAAAAAACAAGATAGTTTCCTGCAGAACAAAGCTGACTCAAAACTTCAAAGTTATTTTTAAGACGGTTGGTTTCATTCATCGATCGTTGTGATCCGGAGACATCTAAGGACTGATTTGGTCGCATCGAGGTTTCTCTACGAACATGGTGCAGTGGGGTCGTCGGCTCCTGGACATCTCGGATCCAAACGGGGTCTCCAAACAGGTGAGGTAGTGCACAGCGAGATAGCGTCTGCATGTGGTTTTGATAATAACAACTTATAGCTTAACGCAAACCAAATTCTTTTATATCCAGAACTCAGCTCTGAGAACGGAGATTCTGAATACATTATATTCACACATAGGTTCCAGACTATTCTTTATTTCGCATCCACTCACAGTAAATAATAGTTTAAACCATTTGTCAAGTCTTAAGTGTTTGTAAATAAATTCTTACTTTGTTTATAAACCTGACTGTTTCTTGAATCAAAGCGAAGTGTGTGTCAGACTCGAAGACTGGGTTCGGGAGTAAGAGCGTTTATACAGATGGTGGGCTGAAAGCGGTGCTGGAACGGCTGACGGATGAGGTTTGAGGAGGAAAGGTGGAGGTTTAGCTGTAGTAGCTTTGGAAATACTCTGATCATGGATCACGGTGGAACGATGACTGAGTGAAGAGCCGGTGTAGCGTCTTCCATATATAGACATGGAATGACGCAGGTGAAACGTGGGGGGAATCCCCGCGAGGAGCATGCTGGGTAATGTGGTCCAAGACGGAAGCCGGTCAGCTGGGAGAGCCCGGCCTGGGGGCTTGGACTCTGACAGGACCCCCCGGTCCAGGGACGGCTCCAGAAGTCCCCGGGCCACCTCGGTGGGCCCAGAAGTCCGAGATGAGGGCAGGGTCCAAGATGGAGCGGGCCGGCTCCCAGGAGCGTTCCTCGGGGGCGTAGTCCGCCCAATCTACAAGGTACTGCCAGCCCCGACCCCGGCGGCGAGCGTCCAGAATGCGCCGGACTGTGTAGATGGGCTCACCGTCGAGGAAGCAGGCCGGCGGAGGTGCTGGAGCCTGAGGTGGCAGGAGGGGGTATTCCACGTAAGGCTTGAGCCGGGAGGTGTGGAAGGTAGGATGGATGCAAAGGCTTGTAGGCAGCCGCAGCCGGTACGTGACCGGGTTGATGACCTCCTGCACGGGGTAGGGCCCGAGGAACCGGGGAGCGAGCTTCCTGGAACCGGCGCGGACCCGGAGGCCTGCCGTGGGCACCCAGACCTTGTCCCCTGGAGCATAGGAGGGACCCGGGCGGTGCCTGCGGAGGTGTTGGTGTGAGTAACGGGCGTTGGCCCGGGTAATGGAGGCCCGCGCCTTGATCCATGCGTTCTTGCAATGCCTCACCAGGGATTGAGCGGCTGGCACCGCGACTTCGGGTTCCTGGTGGGCGAAGACTGGGGGCTGGTAGCCATAGCAGACCTCGAAAGGGGACATCTGAGTGGCCGAGGAGGTGTGAAGATTATGGGACAGCTCCGCCCAGAGGAGGTACTTAGGCCACTGCGAGGGCTGGGCCGAGACAAAGCAGCGGAGGTACCGGCCCAACTGTTGGTTCGCCCGCTCCGATTGACCGTTGGTCTGTGGGTGGTAGCCCGAAGACAGGCTGACAGAAGCTCCCACTAGATGGCAGAAGGCTTACCAGAAACGGGCCGTGAACTGGGGACCACGATCTGAGACCACGTCGACCGGGAACCCGTGGAGACGCACCACATTCTCCAGAAACAGTTCTGCAGTGCGTCGGGCCGAGGGAAGGCCCGGGAGGGCGATGAAGTGAACAGCTTTGGAAAACTGGTCAGTGACCGTTAGGATGGTGTCGAGGTCGTTGACCGGCGGGAGACCTGTGACAAAGTCCAGCCCCACATGGGACCAGGGGTGGCTGGGCACCGGAAGAGGTCTGAGGGTGCCAACCGGAGCCTGGGTGGATGCCTTAGAGCGGGCGCAGACGTCACAGGCGCTCGTGAATTCCTTAACGTCCCTCTCCATACGTGGCCACCAGAGAGCCCGTTTCAAGAACTTGAGAGTCCGAGAGAAGCCCGCGTGACCAGACAGGCGTGATGAGTGGGCCCAGGCCAACGCCTCACTGCGACAGGCCGCGGGGACGTAGAGCCGACTGGCGGGGGTCTCTGGCGGTGCTGGGTCATCCCGGAGGGCGTTTTGGATGGCCTCCTCCAACGGCCACCCAAGGTGGGCCACGAAACAGTGCTCCGGGAGGATGGGCGCCGGCTCGGACGTGGGCGCTGAATGTGTGAACTGGCGGGAGAGGGCGTCCGCCTTCTGGTTTTTAGTCGCGGGGCGATAGGCGAGATGGAACTCGTAGGGTTCGAAGAAGAGGGCCCAGCGAGCCTGGCGAGGATTTAGCTGCTTGGCGGACCGGATGTGGGTTAGGTTCTGGTGGTCAGTCCAGATGGTGAACGGCTGAGGGGTGCCCAGAAGCCACTGCCTCCATTCCTCCAACGCCCATTTTATGGCCAGCAGCTTGCGATCCCCTACGCCGTACTTCTGCTGGGTGGTGGAAAACTTCCTGGAGAAGTAGGCGCAGGGGTGTAGCCTGTCATCTGGGCCGACTTGGGACAGGATGGCGCCGGCGCCGACATCCGAAGCGTCGACCTCGACCACAAAAGGGACTGCCTGATCCGGATGGCGCAGGATAGGAGCCGATGTGAAACGAGCGACTAGGTAGTGGAAGGCCCGAACGGCATCTGGGGTGAGCCGGAACGGTTGACCAGGAGGGCTCGGTCGGGTGAGAGAGGTGAGAGGCGCCACAATGGTGCTAAAGTCTTTGATAAATCGACGGTAAAAGTTGCAGAAACCCAGAAAACTCTGCAGTTGCTTCAGGCTGGTTGGTAGGGGCCAGTCCTTCACCGCCTGGACTTTCTGAGGGTCCATAGTTAGACCTTGATCCGAAATCTGGTAGCCCAGGAATGAAACGGACCGCTGGTGGAAGGAGCACTTCTCGGGCTTACAGAACAGGTTGTTGTCCAAGAGCCGGGTCAGGACAACACGAACATGGTGGTAGTGTTCGGCCTCTGACTTGGAGTAGATCAGAATGTCATCAAGGTAGGCAAAGACCCACCGTCCCAACATGTCACGGAGGACATCATTGATGAAGCGTTGGAAAACGGCGAGGCTATTGCACAGTCCGAAGGGCATGACCTGGTACTCCCAGTGACCGGTGGGGGTGATGAACGCCGTCTTCCACTCATCTCCAGCTTTGATACGGACCAGGTTGTAGGCGCTCCGGAGGTCCAGCTTGGTGAAAATCCGCGCCTGGGAGATGGCATCCAGGGCGTATGTGAGGAGCGGCAGAGGATGACGATCTCTGACTGTGATCTTGTTCAGTCCTCTGTAATCTATACAGGGGCGGAGATCACCCTCCTTTTTCCTCACAAAGAAGAAGCCTGCGGCACCTGGGGACGACGAGGGTCGGATGAAACCCTGCCGGAGGGCCTGGTCAATATATTCCTCCATGGCTCTGGACTCGGCGGGAGAGAGAGAAAAAAGGCGCCCCCGGGGTGGACTGGTTCCTGGTTGCAGCTTAATTTCCATGTCGTACGGGCGGTGAGGCGGCAGTGTGGTGGCGCGCCGCTTGTCGAACACCGCAGCCAGGTCCCGGTAGGGCAGTGGTAGATTGGGCGGTGTAGGGCCAGGGTCACCGGCCGGGCAGTCTGGCATGGATGGAGGAGGAGAGAGGTGGGCCTGGCACTGGGCCCCCCATTCCAAAAGGCGGCCCTGGGACCAGGAAATCCGGGGATCATGGAGACGGAGCCAGGGAAATCCCAGGATTAGAGGAGAGGAGGGAGCACATATGATCAGGAACTGGATGGTCTCTCTGTGGCCTTGGACAATCATCTGGAGTGGCTGGGTTCGGTTTTGGACCGGATAGGGTTGGAGGGGCCTACCGTCCACCGAGGTCACTGGCACAACTCTCTCCAAGGGGTCATGGGGATCCGTAGGCGCTTAGCCAGATCCATGTCCATGAAATTGTCAGCGGCCCCCGAGTCCACCAGCGCGTGCATCTGGAGTGAGGCCTCACCATGAAGGAGGGTAACATAAAGAAGGAGTCGATTTGAAGAGGTGGGGGCTGAAGGTGACCCAGGCTGAGCGACCCCGATACTCAGTGGGTTCCTTCGTTTCCCAAACGTAATGGACAGTTCAGGCGTCTGTGGTGGGAGGAGCCACAATAGGCACAGAGACCCTCGCGCCACCGTCGCTGTCTCTCCTCTGGAGGAAGGTGGCCTAATTGCATGGGCTCATCAGTAGAAGCGGGTCCGGGAGCAGGCGTGGGGGAACGAGGAAGAGGTCCAGGCGCCCTGGATGGGCGAGTGAAGGGCTTGGGCCGAACCAGAACCCGCTGATCCATGCGCAACGCCAGATCCACCACTTCATCCAGGTTCTGGGGCAGCTCCTTTCCCGCCATCTCATCCCAGATGTAGGTTGCCAGTCCCTCCAAGAAGACGGCTCGAAGGGCAGAGTCATCCCACCGCAGCTTGGCGGAGATGGTGCGGAACTCCGACGCATAAGCGCACACAGAGCGCTCCTTCTGGCGGAGTTTTAGGAGTCGTGCCTCTGCCCCCATTTCGCTGCTGGGTGGAACAAACGTCTTTCTGAGGGCAGCCACGAATGCAGCGTAGTCATTGCAGTCCGATGATTTAGAATTATAGAGCACAGCAGCCCACTCTGCCGCGCGTCCGGTGAGCAGGGAGGTGAGCTGTGCCACTCGAGAACGCGCAGTGGGAAAGCGTCCTGGGTGGCACTCGAACTGCATCTCGAGGGTAGCGAGCAGACCGTCTGGACTCCCCGTCTCTCCATTCCACTTCTCCGGGAGACTGAAGTGTGGCTCTCCCGTCGGTGGAGTGAGGGCTTGCAGGTGGAGAGCATGAACCTGCTGCTGGAGTGCCGTGACGGCAGTAGACAACTGCATGGAGAGATCGGTCTGGGAGTTCAGTCTGGTGTTAAGCCGGTCGACCTGGGCGTGGAGCTGAATGTTCTCGTTCACCAGTTGCTCCATCTTTCTCTTCACCTGCTCGAACTCCGCTTGATTAATGGACTCAGTCATCCTGTCAGACTCGAAGACTGGGTTCGGGAGTAAGAGCGTTTATTATACAGATGGTGGGCTGAAAGCGGTGCTGGAACGGCTGACGGATGAGGTCTGAGGAGGAAAGGTGGAGGTTTAGCTGTAGTAGCTTTGGAAATACTCTGATCATGGATCACGGTGGAACGATGACTGAGTGAAGAGCCGGTGTAGTGTCTTCCATATATAGACATGGATTGACGCAGGTGAAACGTGGAGGGAATCCCCGCGAGGGGCATGCTGGGTAATGTGGTCCAAGACGGAAGCCGGTCAGCTGGGAGAGCCCGGCCTGGGGGCTTGGACTCTGACAGTGTGTACAATCCCTTAATGAATAAAATAATCTTAGAATCTTCTGACTAAAACAATAAGACCAAGCAGGTGACATTCTAGTTAAATAGAGTATCACCACTTATTGGTCACAAGTAGTGGTAATAATATAAATAGCTCTTAAGCAATTTACCTTCTATTATCATTACATAAGTATATAAATACATTTTAGTGTCTTATCCAGTTGTTGGTAATTGAAAAAGTATGGCTTGAGATATTTCAGAGCAAACTATTCTGCCATTTGCCATTAGCCCGCTTCACCTGCTATTAGAATAAAACAGATGCCGTGGTCTCTTAGGGTTACACAAAATAACTTCTGGGTTGCTCCTGTTTAAAGGCTTAGAATATTTACAAAACAAACGTTCCAACGTAAGATGCCCAACAGTGCTGATCCTTAGGGTACCAAAACGAATCCCCTTACCACCTTGGTTGCACCAGAACAGAATCGGTGACAAAGGGCAGCCTTGGCGGAGCCCAACTCTGTCAAGAAATGATCCTGAATTTCTGCCAGCAATGAGAACCATGTTCTGACACCATCAAATATATATATAGCTCCAAATAACATTTTATATTTCTTTTAATTGTAACTGAATAGGTTAAATTAAGTTTTATTGTTATGTGAAAGATCAAGAAAATAAAAAACATTTTTTAAATGTAAAATTGTTTGGTAACAACTGTAGCGTACCAAAAGGCAAAGTATTTCCTCAAAATGACCAAAAGTTGACTTTGAACTTTCAGGCCCAAACTACTTCTTCACACAGGTCAATCTGACACCGTGGTGCGGATACGACGAGATGAACTGGTGTGCCACATCATATCTGTCTGGTCTCCAAACCAGAAAAGCACTGCTCAACGACCTTGTTACTGAATAGGGGAGCCATAATAAGTCCTTCTCCTAGCTCCCGTATCTTAGCTGGAAACCCAAGGTCTAATGCAGAAGACGAGACTTTTACTCTTTGAATAAAGCTCATCTTTTTTGACATAAATGACTTTAAAACTCCATGTAATCACATTCTGTTGAATGAACAAGATGTTTAAATACAAAGTGTATAAATAATGTGTGCATTAATCAATGACGGGTTAAAATTAATATTTTTCCTGTAATGATTCATTTCAGATCTTAAACTACACCACAGCAGTATTTCTTGATTTAATAATTTATTCTATCAGTATGAACATAATAATATGATATTATTATTATTAATGTAAAAAATGTTATAACATTTTCACTTCACACTAAGACATAACTTCTCTAAGTATCTGAGAGAAGGAGGGACTTTCTATTTTGGTAATGTTTTTAAACTTGCCAAATTCTGATTTGTCTAAATTTGTCAACAAACAATTGATAAAAATGGGTATCACTTCCTGATCCCTCGGTTCTCCAGCCGCCTCCCGATTCGGCCGACCGAGGGAGCAAGCACTTAGAACCATCCTCTCTTTTGACCAAGGTCAAAGCGTCTCTGCAACACTTGTAACACGAGTGATATCAGACACTACAGCTCCTCAGACGTGGAACGTCTAACTTGCAGACCCTGGTTGCCATTCATGATATCCGATGATATCTGAATTCAAAGGGACTCATTGAGACTCCTGTAGCCACGATGTCTGGTGAACCCACCACTCATGCTGCCTTCGTTCCAAACTTCCGAAAGCGACCGTCACACAAGGGTGTCGTAGATTCTGCACGAATCTGTCGAATGGCTTTATCATAATCTCTAGCTTATCAAACCATACAGCCAAATTGATTTTATAACTCAGACATCACAAGCTCTCTCAAATACTTAACCAGGTTTTGCTATAAACTTAGCTTACATTCCATCATTTCATTCATACTTTGTCATGTATAATCATTAGTTTAGGAAAATAAAATTACAATCCTTTTGATAAAACTATATACTTGACTCTGTCTGAATTAATATGAAGTGTGTGTTCCCTGAATAGTCAAATGACCTAAAGGTAATATTAAACCATATATTCAAAGACCCATCAAAGCCTGGGGGATTTTCATAATAAATTGCAGCTGAGCTTAATAAATAGGATGCTACACCATTTAGTAATCCAGGTTTCAATTGTCCCAAATCAATAAAGAACATCTGTTTGCAAAGCTCAATCACATACTTAAGAGCATCATTTTGTAGAAGAATTTCAGGGGAGACATTCAACCACAAATGGTTAAATGCACACACTGTAGAAATCCAATAGCCTACCTTACGTTGACATCACAGTGCAAGTGCTGCGTGGTGCTAAAGCTAGGCAAACAGAATTTAACAATTGAAAAATCAGGCACAGAGCGCTTGTATGTCGATCTGAAGGCACAAATTGTATCTGACATGTAAATGCATCTCACAAATGAGCAGATACTGTATAAAATGGAGGAGGTTGTGCTGACAGAGATGTACCTGGGACTTTTTATTGACAGACACCCTGATAATTATTGATTGCCAGAACTGAAACGCTGGCTCGGATGTCAACTTTTTATACTGTTTTACCACCCACTCCGGTAAAAAGCCTTTTTCGTCCATGTTTGGATGGGCATGCTGTTTGGCTGAGACATTCAGCTGGGTTCCTTATTTTTCCTTCTGCCTCCTGAATAACTCTACATCTGTAAGCGTTGCTAGCATTGACATCATTATTGGCTGTAGGACCTTTGACACTGGCAAAATGTATGGAACAAATATACACGCTACCCACACAACACTGTAAACAATCTCTTTTCCACAGAAATAAATGATCTGCATTTTCACTCTACAGTATATCATTCATCCTTTCACACACACATTCACATTCTGGTGACGATGCGCTACAATGTAGCCACAGCTGCCCTGGGGCTTACTGACAGAGGTGAGGCTGCGATTGCAGGCGCCACCGGTCCCTCTTCCCACCACCAGCAGGCAATGTGGGTTAAGTGTCTTGCTCAGGAACTCAACTGCAGCGTTCTGAATCCAACAACCCTAGACTACTGGACAACCCACTCTACCTCCTGAGTTACTGCTGCTCCAAGTACTGCAATTGCTGTGCTTTGTGTATCTTTAGCCTATTCTCTTTCTGGCTGTGTCATATTGTTGTAGTCCTTACCCGGCTTTGAATGATGAATAAAAAATGTCCCCTGACATCCGATCTGGGTATTTAGCGTCTTATTTTCACAACTCCCAAAAGGTTTATACATTTTGACACCCAAAAAGTCAATTTGCTGCAATGATATTTCATATCATCACTACAATAGAAAAATGTTCTATTTAATGATGCAAAATTGCACTATTTTTGCAACTTGACTTTTCCTTTCTTTTCATTTAATCATCTTTTTTGAGCAGATGTTAATAATTTTATGTCAGTTTGCCATATTTTGTCAACTTGACAGAATCATAATTGAGCAGACCAGGCAAGAGTAAATTATAAAATTATTATAAAACTTGGAGCGGTATGGTTTATAATTACTAGCTGTTTCAGAATAAAAATGGTATTTGGTGATTTACACAGGAGAAAAAAAATCCCATTAATTTTGTGTGGTGCAAGAACGCCTAAAAATGAGCAGGATTAATTTGTCTCATATGCAGCAAATAAGTCCCTAAAAAACGTCAAAACTCATGACATTCTAGACAAGGAATTTACATTTATCGTTATTTCTAACAGCACCCCTCAAGTAAATTCAGGATGATTAGTCTGATTTCTTGCATTTTCAAAATTTTTTTAAATATTAAAATATGTCATTTTCTCCAAAATTTATAAGTCCAGAACATGTCGTCACAATCGGACACACAGATGCTACTAGTCACACTACATGAGGCTGATTTGGCATCATTTACTCCTGTAGGAGAAGATTCCTCTACCAGAGCCGGCTGCAAGAGACTAGCAGAAAGGTTTTGGCGAAAATGCAAAAACTATCCTCCTTCCTCTGCCAGCACTGAGATACAAATGCAGACACAGATTGAAACTCACACTTTCTCTGTTGTGAGAAGATGAAAATATATACCTTTACCACATAGAAATACACTCCATGAAAGTCTCAAAAGAGTGATGAAATAGATGAGTGGATCCACGGTGAGCCTGGGGGACTGGATAAATATTGACCAGAATGAATGAAATTTGTCACGGTACATGAATAGGGTTTCATACACGCACACACACAGGCACACACACAACGACATTCACGCCCTAAAAAACTATATAAGCTACACCCTCATCTTCAGCTGTTCAGCCACATGTTTTAACAAAACTAGACATCAATATTTCATAGTCAACCTGAGACTGAGCTCTAGAAGAAGCATGAATAATGAAAGTGGAGTGTGTGTTTTGCTGATTTGTTTCGTTGCCTATATAACTGTGCAAGCATGCTTGCATTTACTTCTTCTTTTTTTTTTTGCACGCCTGACTTCCACCTACCATGCTCACTCCAAATCCCTGAAGGCTGACATATTCCATTTTTTTTCTATTAGCCTAAGAGACAAGTTTGTGTGCCAATAAATAGAAAATGAGATAAAAGCTGACATGAATTCTAACAAAATGTGACATTGTAAATGCAGTTATTTCCTCATCTTTCCCCTACAGGAAGTTTGACAGAAGAGATGATAAAATTGTTTGAATGGTGTAAGTGGAGAAAGAGATGAGGATGTTGTTACTGGCTTCAAAGTTTTAGTCATCTCTGAAGAACATTTGTAACATTCACAGTGCATTCAACATCAAATTGTATGACAATACATAATAGGAATATATAAAAACATGATTATTGGTATTGCAGCAGTTTTAGAGGTGGATGTTCTGAGTTTGTTATCTAGATAAATATGGTTTAAAAATTCTTGTGGCCTTTCCCTGTAGCATACGTCTTTATTAGTCTCTTATTGTGTATCTGTTTGACTTAATAGGTTCTCCTTACTCCATTTCCTTACTTGTTTCCTTCGTAATTTATGGCATGGTGGTGGGGGGTTGTGGGACAAAGTAAGAATTTCAGTGTACACAGTGTAATTGACAATAAATACTTTGACTGATTGATTACTCGGACAATCTTTTGGCTTTAGAACTAACTTCATTTCTTCTTTCATTTTTGGCGTTTCTCTTCAGAGGTCACCACAGTGAACATCTGTCTCCATTTAGTTCCATCTTCTGCAATATTAACTCTCAAACTAACTCATGGAACACACAGCCTTGCCTGCTGGTGGTGGTCGGAGGTGGCGCCTGTGTCCGGCAGGCCTCTATCAGTGCGCCCTTGGGCAGCTCTGGCTACATTGTACCCCATCCCCACCAGTGTGTGAATGTGTGGATGACTGATTGTGTTGTTAAGCGCCTTGAGGGAACCCTAAGAAAGCACTATACACATACAGGCCATTTAGCATTTTAAAAAGGTGTTAGCATCACATACATCCATGATGGGAATCCACTGGTCCAGTGGGAGCATGACCTCCAGCAAAATGACAGGCATGTCAGACTCCCTTTCAACACTGTCAACGAGTGAAGAGGTAAATGTGTAAAACAACAATGTTCATGAATGGTGAACATTTTTGTAAGCGTTTATCACTGAATGCATTTTGTCCTCATGGGCCCCCATAGTAACATTGCGTCTAATATGGTGCTGCATTGCCCAGAGTTTTAGACCCGCTCCCATGTATTTTAGACCTGATTTTTATGGTTATATGTTACAAAGTCGACAATATTTTTCAACAACTGGTCATCATTTAAATCATTTTCAACAACTTTTCGGTGGATATTTCTAGAGATTAATTGTAAAAACTACATATCTCTTCAAATACTCAAACCAGCCCATCTGGCACCAACATCCATGCCACATTCACCAAGTTTAAACTCCTAAAGGCATTGTAATGCTGTCAGATGATTGGCTATTTATATTAACATACAATTGAACAGGTGTGCCTAAGAATCAAAGGTGTCAAGTAACCAAGTACAAAAAGTTTTTATCTTACCCAAGTAAAATTTTGAGGTATCTATAACTCACTGGATTCTATTAAATGACATTTTACTTCTACGTTATCATCATCATGACCTTTTGTAATGAGGGTGTGCGATCGTTCTGTTTGTTTTTTTAATGGTTTTTGCTTACATCATTTTTTTTCTTTTACTCAAATTAAATCTTGAATTGAGACATATACAGAAGTCTTTTTAAACCCTAGTATCTATACTTCTATCTTAGTAACGGATGTGAATTCTTTTGACAAGTCTGCTTTTCATGTAGTCCTGGATATACGTAGATGATTTTTTTGCAGTTTCACAAATCCTCACCTATCAGGAACTGTCACAGTTCTTGTTGTTTATACAACCTTTGCAAAGCAAAAACCAACTCAGTATGTTAGCAAGAATTCAACATCTGGGCTGTTCCAATATATACCTATTCATTTTATAAATTAACAGGAAAATTTGAACTTTTTACCCCTACAGTCACAGAATCTGCTGGGTTAATTGTGCTGAGGAGATATTTTACTGCCATTGTTTGGATCCACTGGAGGGAAAAGCCACTGTATTAAGTACGGAGTGCTTCTGAGCAAAGCCTTTTATCATAATAGTGCTGACACACTTTGATCTAGTGAGAGCCGATCATTTTGATTGTACCAAGTGTACCTGAACTGCTTTTGTGTGATGCTCCTTTTCATTAATAAATTCATATCTGCATTACAATCATTTTCTTCATCAGTGTGACATGGCTGTTGTTACCGATCGGCTCTTTTAGGAGACCGATGGCAGCTCATGACTCATTCAGCCGGATAAAGTAAACACAACCTGACATTTTTATTCATTCTATTTTCCTCTGATCTAAGAGGGAAAATTGCATCCATATTACATGGACCACACATCTAATCACTTCTTTTTCTGGTACTGGTGTGTTTTTTTTTATTTTTTTTCAGAATGACAAATCAAATATAAGTGAAGTCTTTTAGATCAAACAGTGTTTCAGCTTCTCTTGTGTGATCTGGCAACACAGATTTGTCTCAGCACCTACAAAAAATAAAATAAACACATACAAACATCCTAACAAATTAAAGGCTTTGCATTCCCTGAAGGAATGTGCATCACCCACTGACACTCATGCAACAGTTTCAAATTAGCTAGGAAATGATGGAGTTTATAGTTTTGGTTAAATCTGGGAAATAAAGTGCAATTTTGTGCAATATCACAAGATCTTGCGCATTCTGTTTGTGCTACAGACTCTTGTGTTGTGAATGGTTTTTAGCTACTAGCACATACTATTTTAGCTCAGCAACTGTAAACCTAAGTTTACAAAAGTCAAAGTTGTTACAGACGTGTGTTTAGCTATTACTTTCTGGGAGTTTCATTAAAATCCATTCAGGCTTCTATGAAATGTTTTGTGAAAACTACAAAAATATGCACACAGGCAAAAACATCATCACTCAACTACTACCAAAAAGCAACAATAAAAATTTCTCATCTTTCTAAAAAAGATGAAAAGCGGCATTTTTTAAATGGAGGTAAGAATTTCACTGACAAACAAGATTTCTTTATTTGCTATTTTAGTTGAAAACAAAAAATGATCAATTTAAATGGAAGAAATTACAAATATATAATTTACACTTGAATCAGAGTTGTATTTTTATTATTTCAAGTTTTAACGGACAATAAGAATCTGTTTGCACACAAATGTATTTTTAAAATATAAACTGTTTCAGTATGGAGCATCTTAATTCTGCATCAACAAAGGCACTCTGATAGGTTTCTTTGACAGCACTCAATAAAAATGTGTTTCAGAGGTATAAACAGTAGCTGTTTGCAAATACTGGATAGAATCATTTATTTTGCCATCTGCTGTGAAGTAGGACATTAAAGCCAAAATAGACTGCTGGTAAGAGAACAGAGAGGTAAATCAAACACAAAAAATAAGATTTCCTTCACATTGGTTACATATCTTAGCAAAATTCAAAACAGTGAGAAGAGCCTATTCAGCAGTTGGTGTCAAATTTTCTGTTCTGCCAGAAAAAATCTACTTTATTTTCCACAATGTTGTGCTAATGCCTATATTTTTCCACATCCGCATGCATAGTCTAGACAAAATTAAACATTTAGCAAAAAAAGTAGATTACAATTATAGGGTAGTTTTTGTGCAGAGAAATACACCACAGAATACTTTCCATTTCTTTTAAAGGGATTCACTGATTGACCTTTAAATGTACAGAGGGCCTTCCATTTTGGTTTGTTTCACTTTGACTTTTCCTTTTCATCCTCTTTATCACAGTTGTTTCTTGTTTTGTAATGCTCTTCTGGAAGATTTCTTAGCTTCTCAGCAGCCTAGGACAAGAACACAACAATCGTGACCTTTAACAAGGTTTCAGCACCTCGGACAGTGAATCGGACCAGTTCTGGTGTTGCTTCAGGGGTTCTTTTCTCTGTTTTGATGGTACCTTTGTATGCCAATTCTTATCTTTAAACCCAGGAACTCAATAATCTGTGAGAGCTTTCATTATTAAAAAGGTCACAACAACTTTAATGTTCTTAATTGCCTTGTTATCAGATTTACCACACTGAATCTACTTGCTCCCATAATGTTAGCATCTCCAAATGAAAGCATTTACTTGACAACTAATGAAACTGTGATCCCAACAGGAAAACAGAACAAAAACATTATATAATCAGTTATATACTGCAGAAAATAAATGCATACAAACAGTTTTATTACCTGTTCTGGGGTGAGATCTCTCTGCTCCTGAGCGAGCATCTCATACCCGACCATAAACTTCTTAACTGTGGCTGAACGCAGAAGAGGAGGGTAGTAATGAGCATGAAGTTGCCAGTGCGAGTTGTCTTCTTTTAAATAAGGACCAGTTGGAGCTCCTGAAGAAATAAGCAAAAAAAATTTAGGCCATTTTAGTTCTGCAGAAAGAAAACAGGCCTCAAGTCTGTTAGAAGCTGTGTTTACACTCATTGCAGGCTGGCAAAGCTTATTAAGATAAACTTAGGCTGCCTTAAAAACCCTTTTCACTTTCTAAAACTTGCTTTATTACCATATTTCATCCTACTTATTTAAATAATTTACTTTAAATGCTTCACAGGTGCAAAACCAATGAAAGATTAGATCACTGTGATGGATAAAATGCCATATCATATAGGTCAGATGGACTTTTCAACTTTTGCTAATTTGCTTCGCCAAAATTTAACATGGTTTGACACTTCTCAGTAGTAAAGCCTAGTTTATTTATCTCCGTCTGCAGGGGTGTGACATGCACATGTATTGACGGAGATGTGTCCTTTCAGATGTCTTCATTGCCTGCAGAGTGTTGCAAAGCGATTCCCCGCCAGAACAACAGAGCACGTACCCCAATTCTTTTTTTTTTGTTTTTTGTTTTTTTTACCGTGTCCTGTCTGGCTGTGAAGCAAGCAGAATTGATGTCTGAATGCTGGTAACAAGCCTTACAGATTTATTCTCAGGTGGAGCATCAAAGCTTCTGCTTTAAATGTCACGCCTGATACTTCAAATTTTATCGTTATTGTTTTTGAATGCTTTGTAATTCCGACCAGACACGGAGACAGAGGTGAAAGAGAAAGGAAAAGACAAATGGTGGGAAGGGGGGCGGGTTCCACAAAAATAAACAATAATGAACAAGAGTCTGCTTCTAGACTTGCAGAAAGAGAAGAGCAGAAAAAAATGGGACACACAACAATACATCAGGAGCAAGCTATCACTGCGTCAACGTGATGATGAAATATATAATCAACATTGTTTAACTGAACAATCACACGATAATAAATCACAGTGCATTCAGTGGCAACGACAGCCTTGAGACAAGTGTTGAACGTGCCCAAGCCCATATTTTTGAGAGCACCATGTGAGCACCTGTGTGTGTAGATGCGCTTGTTTATGTAAGGTTTCTCTATAGGAGCGTCCAATAGAGAGGACTCTACTCTGAGTTTCTGTATTGTTGTGTCACTTTTTTTTTCTCTTTCTGCAGGTCTAGAAGCAGACTCTTGCTCATTATGGTTTATTTTTGTGTAAGGCTTGTCACCAGCATTCAGACATCAATTCTGTTTGCTTCACAGCCAGACAGGACACGGGGGGGGGGGGGGGGGGGAAATAAATAAAATAAATAAATTAATTAATTAATTAATTAATAAAAAAGACGAGATGAACAAAGGGCATGTATAAAACACAGCAGTTGATAGAAAGATCTGAAGTGGCAGTTTAATTTCTACAGTTCATCTTGAAGTAATTTTATTAGCAACATTCACACATAAAAGTAGAAAAGTAATAGTTGCCTTGAATGTTACGAATTTTCAATGTTCCATTTTTTGACTCTTACAATTTCCACAATAGAGAACCTAAGTCTCCTCCCTTTCTGGTCGGCTCATGGGTCCTCAGAAGAAAGAAAAAAACGAATGCAAGTGAATGGGGCTAAAAGAGCTATTTTCTAATCCACTTTGCCTTGCTCCCTGAATCATACATATGCTGTACTTCAATTTAAATGAAAAGTTTGATATTTATCAGCTTGTAAAAGTTTGTAAATAGCATAACTACAAATCAAGCGTCACCACAGAACGTCCTCTCCCCTAGCATAGCTGCTATTACCAAATGGCAAGATTTATGGTGGGTATTTCGTTCTGAGGGGAGGATTTGTAGTTTGCTAAATTGTCATCCATTTTTCCTCAGCTTTTCTCCATGTTTGGTTCAATGATGTCAGTTTGGTAATGTTCATTTGTAGTCATGGACGTATTTTCACACAAAACCTGAAATAACTTTTGCCTTTGTTCGAAAATAGGTGCGTTCTTGGCATCAAAATGTGTCTTTAAAAGTCACGGACATCTTATGTGAGACCCATGGCACATAAACAGGATTAGAAAACAGCTTTTTAGCCCCACTGATTTGCATACATTTGTTCATTCTTCTGGGGACCCATCCATCCATCTTCTGAACCCGCTTTGTTCACGCGGGGTCGCGGGGGGTGGGGCACTCACACCTAAGGACAATTTAGTCATGTTTTTGGACGGTGGGAGGAAACCGGTGTACCCGAAGAGAACCCACGCATGCAAACTCCATGCAGAAAGATCCCAGGCCGGGAATCAAACCCAGGACCTTCTCGCTGCAAGGCAACAGCTCTAACCACTGCGTCACTGCGCAGCCCTCTCTTCCTGGGACCAATGGTCCGGAAGTAGATGGGCGTGACTTAAGCCTTTTCCACACTTTTTTGTTTTTAACAAACTTCTGCTCTCCCAAAAAATAGCTTCCATACCATCTTGTTTTTAAAAGAAACTCCATCCACACGTAACCACATAAGTGCATTAAGCACACTCATAGGCATGCCAGACCTGTAGGCGGCCGTAGTTCCCTCAAATCCTATCCATTTCATCTTCCTGCTTAACTTCAACAAAACATGAAACATGGCACCTAGTTTGTTTATGGGAACTGATAGGGTGGTAGAATTGCTCTTAAATATAGTTTTGGAGTATAAAGTCAAGAAGCGCTTGGACGATTGATAACGTGAGCACAGCTCTGAGGGTATCCATTGGTGGTTTTCCAGGAACACTACTCAAAGCAACTTGGGCTGATGCAGCTCGGCCCAACCACTGTTTCCAAGGGCACGGCTCGGTATTTTCCCTCTACTTTCTCCCGTATTTTTAGTCCCTGCTCCATTGAGGTAACTGGCTAGGCTGAGTTGGGCCGGCATTGTGATTCTGGCTGCTGATTGGCTAGGGGCAGAGTCACTGGTTGCACCAGAGTTTTTTGCTTTCTTTTTCACCGACTGCAGCCATTTCCTGATTCAGAGTCTGACAAAAAGCCATAAAGCTGAGCAAAATGTTCAGCAACACCAACATTTTTCAGCTGAGTTGTGTTTCTGTGGCACATACAAGTTACCTTACACTGTTTACTGATCCCTCTTGCTGATTTTTACAAGTGAAAAATTCAACAAACTTAAAAAAATATTACACTGATTATAAAAATAACGTTTGACACGATGTCATCTGATAAAAAGATTACTGTGAATTTGTCTTTTTATTCATTCAGCTGGGCTAAGAGTTGGATTTATTTTTTTTCTTGTGTTTATGTGCAATTAGAATAAGCTTCTGTCATCTACAGAGGGCTGTGACTGAGGATACATTTTCACTAAACTGCAACAGTAACATCTGTTTTGTGCTGCCTTCACTGATCTAACAGAAGGAAATGAAGTGATCAGGAAAACAGACATGACATGGGTATACACTTCTTAAAAACACAATGGAAGTTAAAAGAAAAGATCCCTAGCGACACTAAGAAAAATGTCCTTTTTCTTTTTTGAGTCAATTTAATGACAATGGGGGGTAATCAGACACAGATAAAAATGGCAGGAGGACGACATAAAAGAAAAGTCATTGATGGGAAAAGAAAGAAGTGGAACAAAGAGAGGCCTAAAGCAGCCAGATAAAGACTGAATACAGATGAATGCTCCTATTAGAAGGCAATTACACAGCTTAAATTGTCTTTGGTTGGGTTTGTACCTCAGCAGCAAGTGTGAATTATTTCTAAGCTATCAGGATCACTCCCATTGGTACCACCAATCATGGGAGCATTACACAACATGAAAAGCACATATTCATAGGGCAGTACAGTTGATTTTGCAATGATAGTATATACTTATTATGAATAGTTGAAGTCAAGAATGCATGGTATTGTGAAGTACACAGTTTAAGTGCAAGTCCAGTTATGCATAAATTAATTGTGTGATTTAAGTGTTACTCCTCCTAGCGGAGTAAACCGATATTCTAATCTATGATTTCCCAGGTGACTTGAACATCTAGTCATATCACTTTCAGACCAAACAATATAAATCTAAACAATAGCTATGCTTTCAAAGGAGTTAAAAATATTAAAAAGATCTTTAATTAGCTCATTATGTAAAGCAAGTGTGTGTGTGTGTGTGTGTGTGTGTGTGTGTGTGTGTGTGTGTGTGTGTGTGTGTGTGTGTGTGTGTGTGTGCGTTTGCATGTGTATTTTATCATCAGTCCACATGGGACAGTGGAATATATTCCTGATAAATACACTTAATCACCCTTGTGTGTGCATGTGTATTCTGGACTGGATTAAGATCTGGTGGCTGTGTAGAAGGTATGTGAATTCCCAAAACTGAGGCCATTTCGATTCGTATCTCCATACGCTACCAACGATATGATACATTAAGGATACGGTGAAACTCTCTGGCAATATAATATGACATCTACAGTATCTTCTCCAATGACTCCAAAAAGGGTGGGTAGTCTGAACTGTAGTTTGGTGCATAAGAACAGGCAACAGCCAGGACCCATCCCCTCACACGTAGGCGAAGGGAGGCTACCCTCTAGTTCACTGGGGTAAACCCCAACGTACAGGCACCAAGATGGGGGGCAACTAGTATGCCCACCCCTGCTCAGCACCTCTCACTGCGGGCTATTCCAGAGTGTCCAGCCCTTCTTGAGGAAACTGCGTCAATATGAACCCGACTATATTTAGCCAAAACCTCTCAACCTCACACACCAACTCAGGCTCTTTCCCCACCAGAGTGGTGACAGTCCACGTACTGAAAGCCAGCTTTTGTAGCCAAGGATCAGACCGCCAAGGTGCCCACATTTGGCTACCACCCGTCACACAATGAACTTAACCCCTGTGGCCCCTCCCATAAGTGGTGAGCCCATGAGAAGAGGGACTTATGTTCTTCTTCAGTCTGTGCCCGGCCGGGCTCCATGGTTGGATTTTGATGTAACCACAATTTTAACTGACAAGAGACATGCTAGAAATAATACATCCAATTTAGCCAATTTTTTACAGAGAAACCAGTGGTACATTTGATCTGAATGTGAAGGTTGTATGAAGGCTTTAGTTGGACAAATAAAATGCTAGAGCTGAAAAGGTTAGCACTAAAAGTTTTCATACTTGATTTGTCTCAGATTGTCATTATTTGAACAGGTTCTACTTGATAACAAAATACTGTAAATCTGTTTAAAGGGTGAGGATGAACTGGAATAATAATTAGATTAAAATATATCAATAAATGTATAAAATAGAAACAATAAGTGGTTAGGTGCTTCATGAAAATGTAATGAATCTTTACATAAATCTATAACATATTTAAATGTAACGTGATGAAGGAGCTATTTCAGCCAAGGTTATTTAATCTTTTCCACAGTCCCTTTGACACAGCGCCAGAGTGCATGAAACAGCCTCAAGGTCATGCATTCACTTCTAAACTGTTTACATTCCAGTAATGAAGACAGAATAGAAGACTGCTTTCTTTTCTTTTATTAAAAGCCAAAGAACTCTATTTTCGATAAAAGCTAATTGAAACAACTGTTAGTCAAATAATACCATGTGACCGATCTGTGAAATCACAATATTATGATTAATATGTTTTCAATAATAAATGACTTATTCTAGCCACTAGACTCGCTGATACATTAAGGTAAATAATCACATGACACATTGATGTCACTGATCCAATCAGAACCTTCACGTCTGAAGCGTGGCAGTCTCTGTGGTGTTTATTTAATCCGTCAGCTTTTGATTCGTCCAGAATCATAAACATCAAGATTAATAAAACAATCCAACGTAATTTTAAGTTCAGTATTCAACAAGATCTCGAGATCCCCTGAAGTTCACCGCATGGTAAGTGAAGTATGGACCGGCCATCTATACTTTCCTTTTTAAGCTAAGAACTGCCAAGCTGGGAAATCCTGTCGTTGTTATCAACAAACAACGGTTCCTTCAGAATAAAAGCTGAACCCGCAGACCCAAAGGGGGGTCCCTTTTGATGCTGTGAAACACCTGTTGCTTTTTACCTGGAGACTATCCAAAGACTGGTTTGTCGTGCTGTCAACGCTGTTTCATCGGCTCCAGTACCAGTGGAAGGTCATGAACCTGGCATCCTGATCTGTACGGGAGTCTCACTGAAGGGTATGTGGATGCGACACAAATGGCGTCTCATGTTTTTATGACCACGGTTCAAACGTTGATCAGTTAGGAGCGAAATATCCTCTCCCACTCAGACTCGCTTCTCCGGAACGGAGGTTCTGAACTGACATCGCACCAACACACACTTCACCTCACATTTCATTCCACAAACATCCATCATTAGAGAGTTAGTTTTGTTAAACTGTTTAAAATCATTTAGATAATAAATTTTCTTAAACGTTTGAAAGTCTCTCTATCTTCTTTTGTCTCTCTGTTCATGCAAAGTGTTTATTTAATTTCCCTGTAATAAAAAGAACCAATCTTCTGATTTAAATAACCCAGTGTACAATAGATGGGATCCATACTCGATATGGATCTTTAATGTCTATGGTTATTAATTAAATTGTAACTCTTTAACACTACATAAACTAACAATCAGTTTCATGTAGTTTTTGTTCTGAATTTAAGCCCTGTTCTGTCAGTCTCAACCCTCACTGTTTCTTTCCTTTTGAATAACAAGAAAATGAAGGGTGCTAATGAAGCCAACTGTGATATTTCACAAATCATTAGAAGTGTAGGTGTTCTCTGAAATCTGAAAGTGTTAAATATGAATGTGTTGGATTTATTAAATTTGAACAAGTTTCCATAAAAACCCAGTTAAATAATTTTTAGTTTGAGTGCAACATTAAAAAAAAATTAATTTACTTTGAGAATTTAAATCAGTCGTTATTATAATCCTTATTATTTTACGAAAACATCTCCTGTAAAAAAAACTACAAAAAAACTTTTGGACTAAAACTTCAACAAATCACCCTGGTGTGACCTTTCAGCATTGAAAAACAAAAACAGAATAAGAGATTAAAGCCAGTATAACCCAAGATGACCAGAGGCAAGTTTGAACCTAGACTTATTTTGGATGGGTGCTCATCATCTTTTCTCTGCCTTTCATGCTGGCTGTCCTGCTCAGACTTATGTCCTTTTGAAAAATAAAAATAAAAAAGACCAGATGAAACTTCAGAATCATATAAAACTGACCCGAGTAAAGCTTAAAAATGTAAAGCTTCATTTTCTGAAATTGATATGCAATGATAGGATCATAGCTCAAAAATGGCCTTTGGGAGCTAGATTCAATGTGAGTTACCTTGTGTCTGAGAGGCTGTGGACTAAATTACACAGGATTAATTTAAACTCTGTGGTTTCATTGCTATCTTTCTCACTACAATCACACGTTACCAGTCCGAGGCTGCTAATGAAAGATGAAACAAATCCAGAAGAAGGCCTCCAACTAAGAAATGACCATATGACAAAAAAGAAGATTGCAGCTTTGATATATGTGAATAAAATCTCACAAAAACAACACTAGTGTGTTATTTGGCAGGTGTAATATTCACTGTTTATGGTTCCTTGAATGCATTATTGTGTTATAATGAAGCCAGATTATCATCTAAATTATCTAAATTCATCCTGTGGAGGATGTGTGTTTAACATTCAGTAAGCATCAAGATTTCCTTTAACTTAAATAACTCACAGAGGATGGACGTGAATAAATTGCACCTTCAACCTCCTGCTCAGAAGAACTCGTCAGCCATAATGACACGGCTTTCCTTCCTGTTATCCACCTCTTCATCACACCACTGCACTCTTCTAACCTTTGATCTAAAGCAGGTCAAGCAGGAAAAAAATAATAATACATGAATAAATAAAAATATAAACTACCATCAGTTTCAGTTTAATCTACTGGGAGGAGAGGCATTACATCAAAACTCTTGTGTTTTTCCTCATGTTTCAGAATATTTTACTCAACTCCTATTTCCTTTTTTTTTTTTGAGAATGCAATTATTGCCATTCGGCATACATTGTGTTTAATTTATTTATGGATTCCTAAACAATAAAATGTTTATAAGTGAAGGGAAATACAGCAACGTGGGTGGACTATCACACCTTGTAAACACAAATATTTGTTAGATCAAATGTTTCAAGTTCAAGTATAAAAACTTATGAAATGACAACCTTTGAATTTTTAACAAGTTCAGGTTTATAGAAGAAAACTACAAACGTAAATTTAACAACTTCAAAAATATAATAATGAAAAATTCCTAGGAAGTCATTTAAAAAGCCAACAAAATAAAAGGGCAGAAAACAATCAAATGAATGAATCAAAAACGAGGTTTGACAATTTTTTACTCAAATAAAGAAAAAAGAACGAAAAAAGAATGAAAGAAAATGATCTTTTATAAAACACCTCTCAAGATAAAAAATCACAGGCTCGTCACAAAAACAAAAACTGTAAAATATAAAAAATTTTGTTTTTTTTAATTATTACTAAATTGGTTTAAAATGAGAGAAATAATTGTGATAGAAAATGTAAGGGAAGGAAGAGAGAAAATGAATAGGAAAGAAGGAAATCAGTGGATGCCGGGAGAGGCGGAAAAGGTGGAAAGAGCAGAATAAGGAGAGGGTGGTGATGAAGGTCATGCAAAAGCCAGCTTGAACTGGTGAGTTTTCTGCTTCTTTTTAAAGGCGACCACTGAGTCCACTTATCTCAGGCTCAGGGGGAGAGAGTTCCAGAGTCTGGGGACCACAGCAGCAAATGATCTGTTACCTTTGGTCCAGAAGTTAATTTGAGCCAGTTCTTGGCGGAACAAGATTTGGGAACTGTCTTATTTTGAAAAGACTGTTCCAGTAACTGTCTGCTAGGCTTTGGTCACTGGACCTCAGGGAACTGCTAGGGGTGTAGGGACTGAGAAGATCACCAATGTATAATGTTGATTACATAATCACATTTGTCAACAAAATTCAGTTCAACTTTAAAAATCACGGGGCATCAAAGTTGTCAACACTACAACTTTGTCCATCCATCCATCGATTTTCTTCCGCTTATCCGGAGTACAGTCACGGGGGCAGCAGCCTAAGTCAAGAGGCCCAGACCTCGCTCCCAATCCACTTGGACCAGCACTTTCTGGGGAATCCCAAGACGTTCCCTAGCCAGGTGAGAGACATAGTACCTCCAGCATGTCCTGGGTCTCCCTTTAGGCCTTCTCCTGGTTGGAAGTGCCCAGAAAACCTCACCACGGAGGCATCCTCATCAGATGTCCGAGCCAACTCAACTGGCTCCTCTTGATGTGGAGGAGCAGCGGATCTACTCTTGAGCCCCTCCCAAATGACCGAGCTTCTCACTCCATCTCTAAGGGAGAGCCCAGCCACCCTGCAGAGAAAACTCATTTTGGCCGCTTGTATTCACTATCTCGTTCTTTTGGTCACTACCCAAAGCTCATGACCGTAGGTGAGGGTAGGAACGTAAATCAACCAATAAACCCAGTGCTTCGTCTTCTGGCTCAGCTCTCTCTTCACCACGACAAACCGGTACAACGCCCACATCACTGCAGATGCAGCACCAATCCGCCTAATGATCTCACGCTCCATCTTTCCCTCATTCGTAAACAAGACCCCATGATACTTAACCCTTTGATGCATGAATTATGAAATCTTCAACCATGATTTTTTAAATAATTTTTTTCATTCGTCTTTAGTTGTGAATAAAACAAATTTCAACAAATATTTTTTGTAAAATTTTATAATTTACAAATAATTTATTACATGTCCACCACAGTGGACAGCGTGCATTCTGAGCATGAAATATGTTGGCTTGGCTTACTGAAGTCCAAATGGAGGGGCTCAAAAGCAATAAAGTCTTCAACAGCTGTGCTTAGTAGCAAAAACAAATAAATAACAATTTTGAGTACCTGTCCACTGTAGTGACCATTATGCATCAAAGGGTTAAACTCCTCCACTTGGGGCAGGACCTCATCCCTGACCTGGAGAAGGCATTCTACCCTTTTTTGAATCAAGACCATAGTCGCGGATTTAAAGTAGCTGATTCTCATCCCTGCTGCTTCACGCTTGGCTGCAAACCACTCCAGCAAAAGCCAAAGATCACGTTCTGATGAAGCCAACAGGACCACATCATCTGCAAAAAGCAGAGACCCGATACTCAGGCTACCTAAATGGATGCCGTCAACACCTTGGCTGCACCTAGAAATTATGTCCATAAAAGTTATGAACAGAATTGGTGACAAAGGGCAGCCTTGGCAGAGTCCAACTCTAACTGGGAACAAGCCTGACTTACAGCCGGCAATAGGGAGCCAAAACCACTTCCGCATTATGGGTCCCTGGAAGAACGAAAAAATGAATGCAATTAACGGGGCTATTTTCTAACCCACTTTGCCTTACGCCTTGAATCACAAATATGTTGTACTGCAATTTAAATGAAAACTATTGATGGGTGTTTCGACCATGCCAGTCACGTACTTTGAGATTTATTAGCTTGTAAAAGTTTGTAAATAGCACAACTACAAACTAGAAATCGGCACGTCGCATATGTGATGTCACCACATAATCTCCTCTCCCCAAGTTGCTGCAACTTACCAAATGACCAGATTTATGGTGGTCCTTTCCTCCTGTGAGAAGTTGGCTGAACTTATAGCCCTTTTCTCTCAGTTTTCTCCATGTCTGGTTCAATGATGTCACTTTTGCAAAGCGCATTTGTAGTCCTGGACTTATTTTCACACAAAACCTAATATATCGTTTCCCCATTCAAAAATATGCAAGTTTTTGCTATCAAAATGCGCCTTTAAAATTCACGGACATCATATGTGAAATCCATGGCACAAAACAAGCGGAATTAGAAAATAGCATTTTTAGCCCCATTGCCTTGTATTCATTTTTTCGTTCTTCCGGGGATCCATGATGCGGAAGTGACTTAGGCTCCCTATGTGGACCAATCTCAGACGCCGGTCGCAGGGACCTAACAGCCCGTATCAGAGGGCCTGGTACCCCATACTCCCAGAGTACCCCCACAGGGCCTCCCAAGGTACGCGGATGAACGCCTTCTTCAAATCCACAAAACACAGATTGGTTGGGTGAACTCCCACGGACCGTCCAGGACCCCCCTAAGGGTATAGAGCTGGTCCAGTGTCCCACAGCCAGGACGAAACTCACGTTGCTCCTCCTGAATCAGGGACTTCTTCGTGGACAAGGGCTTGGATGTTCTCTGTATTTTGGAGACCTGGATGTCTCCTGAAAGTTAATCCAGCACTTTTTCTGAACTACTGTCTCCGGGGTGCTGTTATTTTAACTCAGCTCGGACGTCAGGACATGGTAGTTGAACTGCAAAAGTTTTTAATGATTCTTTTCAAATTGCGTGACTTCGCTGTTTGAACAAGCTAGCGGTAACCATATATGCTGGTAGCAATTTAAGTCTGAAATGAGAAAATGTCTACGGCTAGGAGGAAAACATTAAATGTGACCATGTGAAAAGTCTTTGCTTGGTGCACATCCAGGGATACGCCTGGATTTAAAAGTTACAGTGGTAGCAGCGCAGGGGCAGGAGAGGAGTGGAACACTGGCCCTGAACCGAATGCATTGGGTAGCACATCTGGTTGTTTTCGTGGTGATGCTAAGACTGTAATATAATCAGCAATTGGTGTTCTAGCAGTGTTTTTGTGAGGAAAAACATTCAGGCAACCCATAAAAGCATTAAAGCAGCTCACTTTGGTAAATTAGGGAAAACTGGTAAATACACCTTCTTATTTTTAGTGAAATTGTGCATCCATTTTTTTTATTATTTTTTTTACAACGCACTGTGTTCTGCGTAATGATTAGGGTACTGAGAGTGTTTAAACCAAAGTGTGAAAATTTTTAAACCAAAGTGTGAAAATGCTGATCTGATGATGATTGTCTGAGATAAGTGTATAAAGTGTGTAGTGAGGGGATATACAGCTTTAAAACATCGAAACCATTGTAAAAATCAAAGCTGGCTACTTTACAGATTTTGCCTTTTGCGGGTTATTTTTAGAACGTAAGCCCCGCAATAAATGAGGGACCAGTGTATCCATGTTCTTCAGGTACAATTGTTCAATAGCTTGATCAAACAAATTGTTATTCGGCCAATTCAAGGAACTTCCAATGACCTGGTTGTTGGTGCTAGATGGGCTGGTCTGATTATTTAAGAAACCAATTTTTCTCCCACAACCACCTTTAAGATTTCCAGAGAATGGCCAAAAGAAGATTAAGTCTAATTCACAGAAGTTGTGTGAATGGGTTAGGGCTGTTGATATCAGAGAGCACCCATCGTCTGAGGTCTACTTCTAGTAGGACAATGCACCTTGACACAAAGCTCAGATCATCTCAAGCAGGTTTCTTGAACATGTTCACGATCAAGCATGTGCAGACACTGTGTGATGCTATCACGTCAATATTGAGCAGAACCTTTTTGAATTCATTATAGGAAGCATCAAGCTCTGAAAGCCAAAATAAAGATGCAGCCAGGTACTAGTAATATCAGTACAAAAATAAAAACCTTTATTCTTCCCACAAACATCAACAATACTCACAAAGAGCAGTAAAAAGGGGATTCATCAAGCCTCATTGCACATAAAGAACTAATTCAAATGTTAAAATTTAACATTACATACAATATAAACAGATGCTTGATCAATGTCATGTTCCCAAAATGCACCTCAACATTTAAATATGCTAAATAAAAAGAACATCCTGTAGTCTTAGTATCTGCTCTGCTGCTTGATCTGATGTGAAAGCCCGCAATGACACCACAAGTGTCTCCTTCACATGTGAGACCTCCTGTTTTACATGAGAGTGTCCTTTACACATTAAATATTCTGGCCTGTCTGAGTGTGCATTGAAGTGGTAATACACTAAGTATGATGGTGACATCAAAGATGAGAGGTTCTAGCATAATTTATTATAGCAAAGATGATTTAAATGCAACAAGTGTTATCTAACCTCTAAAAACACATGCTGCACCTTAACTCACATCCTTGTGTGACACTGATCTGATCTGTGTTAAAGCAAGACCAAAGAGTTTTTAGTATTTTAAGCTATTGCTTTCAGATTGGTTTCAATGGGTCTTGAGCCATTAACTTGAGCAGCTTCCACACATAGCGGAGAACCCAGGAGCTGCAGAGTTGTGATGTAATCATGATACTGTGGTTAAACTATCAGTGAAAATGCTCGCACCTGTTAATTCTTCCGTTTTGGGCTGGACACTTTTTTAAAAACTGTAGACTATTTTGTTCTTTGCTCCCACCATCACCCTGAATTATTATTCACTGGAAATGTTCTGGTATTAAATAATTCATGGAGAATCCCCCCGTCATATATATATATATATATATATATATATATATATATATATATATATATATATATATATATATATATATATATATATATGACAGAGAGGTAGGACTTTATCTTTACTGCTTGTGCTGTTAAAAACACACCAGGATATAATGTCTAGAAAAAGTGGAAAAAAAAAAAGTGAGCTGAAGGATATTTTGAGTGTTTATAACCTTTGGTGTGTGTGACTTTCACCATAACTTAAATACGGTACGACAACATCAAACCATCTTGTCCCTCTCTCCAGTTATTCCCCTTTCATTTTGTGTAACACTAGTGTACGTTTAAAGCCCTTTCCTGTGACAAGCCCCAGCATAACATTACTGATGAACGTGCTGCTCTGAAGCTACCATGAAGTGGGCTTCCTTCTAGATCTATATCCTCCTTAGTGAATTGGCCAAAAGCTGACCTGATACAGCTGCAGCATCCTGTTTATAGCAGCAAACTTAAATTCCAGTCCATTAATCCATCCACGAGATTTAAGGTATTTGTGTATTTAATCTTTTCTACCATCTGTTTTTTACTCCTTCTATAATTAAATAAAGGCACCCAGAGCAGCCCTTAGACAGTCTTATGCCAAAAACAGTTTGATAACTATTTTTAATATATACTCCAGCATACACACACTCAAACACACTCTCACTTTTGGGCTTACCATGCCAGCCCATGGAGTAGGGAAAAGAAACTTCAAACAGATTGTCATATTTGGTCAACAGTCGCTTCATGATGTCCGCTAGACCTGAAAACCAGCAATAAAGGCACAGATGGAGGAAGAAGACTTAGTAACTGTAAAAAGACAAAAATCAATAAAAAGAAAAAACATCACCATTTTTAGAGGGGAAAATCAAACATGTCAACCTACCAAGAAATGAACAACATGAATGTTACACACCATAATGGGTATTTAGGTTTGAGCTAATGTCTGTCACTATGAATCAATGAAATGAGAGCATTCAAGTGTTTGGCTGCATGAAATCAGTATTATCTAAAATAACAAGATAATTTTGATGACAGTCTACACCAACGTTTCTTTTTGCATGGTTTATTTTCAGTGTGTCCCGGAGGTGGGGCCGAGACCCCACTATGGGTGAAGAAAAACAAAGTTGGGGGTCTGATGATGATATGCAAATTTGAAATACTCTTCACAATAACTGATTCAATAACTGAAAAGAAAACCATATATTAACATAAGAAGCATGATTTTAGTTACAATAGGCACCGCCAGTTCCTCTGACCACCACCAGTTGGCAAAGTGGGTGACATTCTTGCCCATGGACAGAATGACTGCAATAGATTGAGTGGAGTGCAAACCTGCAACCCTCTGTTTACAAAGGTGTGACCAAGTCACTGCTTTGCAAGTCACAAGTAAGTCACAAGTATTTCCAGTCAAGTCTCTAGTCAAGTCCAAGTCAAGACCAAATTGAGTCCAAAGTCAATGATGTGGAAGTCCAAGTCAAGTCCAAGTCCTTAACTTTGAATTTTGAAATAATATTCAAGTCATCTGTCCAACTTCAATTTAATGACAATGATAATAAATAAATTCCAGAAATAAAGCTTCTTAAAGCTTCATTTACTGTATTTGCTCAAACAAGCAGGAAGTGCAACTGAAGTTCATTATAAACAAAGTGCTGCTGCATTCAGCAGAACAAGATCAAACCCAGAACGACGAATGATTTATGATTTTTGTCCATGTCGTGCCACTTTTGTGCTAAAATATCAAATATGCTCAAGTCATCATCAAGTCAACAGATGCAAATCGATTCAAGTCGCAAGTCATTGGAGTTCAAGTCAGAGTTAAGTCTTAAGTCTTTATAGATTTTATCGTCAAGTCAGAAGTTATTAAAATAATGAGTCAAGTCTGACTCGAGTCCAAGTCATGTGACTTGAGTCCACACCTCTGTCTGTTTACATGGCAGGCACTTAACTACTTTGCTACCGTTGCCTTATGCTTTTATGTAAATACTCTTATTTATTGTGCTTTTTAGCATGTTTATATTGTTAAACCAGTGATACAAGGAGCCGGGGAGAACCGACCGACCAAGCAACAAATGTGTTTGAAAACGACAACGCCAGTGGGATGTGTAGTACTGTATGGCATGTAGTAACAGTCTTGTTAAAATAATTACACAAAATGTGATGTGTAATCTGAGCAAGCAGCTGCTAATCTCATTCGTGTTTCTGTTCACGCTGCTCATCAAAATAAATGGAGCATCCGTAAATATTCAAAGACGTAACAGCGATCGTTCAGCATTTACCCGCTAAACACAGAAGAGATCTGGTTACACCTTCAGTTTAGCTGTACAAAGTACAGACGGCTGGTTCTGAGGACTGTCGTCACTAAGACTCACTAGCTATTTCAAATGTGAATCTGGAAGCTTTATGCTAAACACAGCTTTGAGATGTTTATTTTTGTGTTAATCTGCACAAAGATGTGTTGAATGATCTAAAGTAGTAAGATCTAAATTCCTAAGTTTTATTTTGTTAGCCTAAATTGAGGAGATACCCCTATGGATAGTAAATGGAGATGGCATTGTTGCCCTCCAGCTAGTTATCAACCAGTTATCAACCTATTTCTAGACTTCCTTTTATTTCTAAATTAATGGAGAAGGTAATTTACTCTCAGTTGACTGAGTATTTGATGGCAAATGACATTTTCGAAAAATTCTAGTCCCATTTTAAGCCAGCCCACAATACAGAATCGGCAATGCTCAGGGGTTTCAATGACATTCCATTGGCAACAAACTCCAGAGACTTTGTTATTTTGGTATTGTTGGACTTATCAGTTGCAGTCACTACTGTTGACCATACTCTCCTGATTTCTAGGCTGGAAAAATGTGTGGGTGTTTGTGGAGTCATCCTGGATTGATTTGTGTCGTAATTGGCTGACAGAACCTTCAGTGTTTCATTGGAGGATTTTACATCCTCTAATGCTTCATTCTCTTTTGGAGTTCCCCAGGGTTGTGTGTTGGGCCCACTGTTGTTTTCTTTGTATATGTTACCTCTAGGATAATTTTTTAAGAAACACAGATGGTGTCATTTTTACTTTTATGCAGATGACACTCAGGTTTATGTCCCTTTTAAGAGGGGCCTCAATCACTCTTTGCAATCTCTTTCAGATTGTCTCATAGAGGTTAGACGATGGGTGTTTTCAAACTTTCTTCTTTTAATGATAAAAAGACAGAGGTTTTGTTTTTGGTCCAAGTGCTTCATCTGGGGTTGGTGTGGTTGACCTTGGTCAGCTTGCCACATTCTTGAGACCAAATGTGGCCTCTCTGGGTGTCGTACTGGATGGGGCTCTTGTCTTGGACAGGCAGATCAGTGCAGTGACTAAATCTAGTTTTTTTATCAACTAAGAAAGAATGCCAAGGTAAAGAACTTGCTGTCAAAAAAAGGATATTGAAATGGTAATTCATGCTTTTATTACATCAAGGCTTGATTATTCTAATTCTTTGTACTTTGGTGTTTCACAATCCCATCTCTTGCATCTTCAATTGGTGCAGAATGCAGCTGCATGTTTGCTCACTGGCAAGAAAAAGATGGAGCATGTTACTCCTATCTTGGCCTCACTGCATTGGTTGCCTGTTCATTTCAGAATCCAGTACAAGATCATTTTATGGGCTTTTAGATCTATGCATGGTCTTGCTCCAAGGTACATTTCTGAGCTAATGGTTTCTCATTCTTCTGCACAGTCTCTGAGGTTGGCTGATAGGATGCTCAGAGGTGACGGGGCTTTTTCTGTAGTGGCCCCTAGGCTTAGGAAACAGGAAAGCGCTGCTCTTGAACATTAGGTTGGCATCTTCTCTGTCTGGTTTTAAATCTTTTTTGAAAACCCATTTTTATGCGTTGGCTTTTATGTCACTATGAGAGTCTTTAGTTTTTGGTTTTTAAGTTTTAGTTTTTTATGGATTTTTGTGTTGTGTATTGTTTTTAATTGTATTTTATTTCTCAGAAGCACTTTGGTCAGTTTCACGCTGCTGAGATGAAGGTGCTGTACAAATAAAATTGGCTCGCCAGTCAGTGCACCCCAGGGCAGCTGTGGCTATATCGTAGCTCATCACCATCAGTGTGTGAATGTGTGTGTGAATGGATGAATGATACACTGTAGTGTAAAGCGCTTCGGAGTCCTTACTCTGAGAGGTGCTATACAAGTGCGGGTCATTTATCATTTGACAAGTTTGGATGTGAGCAGTTACCCAGATGTAAACAATAACTTCAAAAGCTCTATAGGATTTCTTGCCAGGGTAAAAAAGCGAGTGATCAGCTCTGATGTTGCACTTATGCCCTGTTTTGGCAGGCATGATAAAATCGGTTTATCTTTTTATAACGTAAATATACTGTGTGAAATGGCTTGAAAGTCATTTATATTTTTAGAAAAAAAGGGCCCAATGAAAAACTGTTGAAAAGTAGATGTTTCATGTTTTTGCTTTGCTCAATAAATGCCTATTTAAACTGATAGCTCCAACACAGAATAGTCTGCAAATCACCTCCTCATTCTTTTTTCATATATTTTACATAAAATCACATTTGGCTTATATCTAATAGTAGTAATGCTTGATTTTATTTGCTTTGAACGAAATCAACTGAAGGTTATATACATTAAACATCATGAACATCAATCCGTGAACTCCCTGTGTCAAAGCATCTTCAATTCATTGTTTTCTCCCAAGAGAAGAGAGAATGTGCTGTGAATGATGATTCAGGAGAAGCTGCAGGTTGTTCACGGAGTCGCTGAGTCTCTTCAAAAAGATCTTAATCGCCTTATTATGGGGCAGCAGTAGCTCAGGTGGTAGAGCGGGTTGCCTCATGATCGGAGGGTCATGGGTTTGATTCCAGCTCCCGCCAGGGGTATCCTGCTGTTGTGTCCTTGGGCAAGACACTTCACCCAACTTGCCTGTGTTAGTGGTGGTCAGAGGGGCCGACGGCACCAAATGGCAGCCTCGCCTCTGTCAGACCTCCCCAGGGCGGCTGTGGCTACAAGTAGCTTACCATCACTAGCAGTGTGTGAATGTGAGAGTGTGTGAAAGTGTCTTTGGATCTCTTGAAAAGCGCTATATAAGTTCAATGCATAATTATTATTATTATTACTCTCCCAGTCACGTGCACAGTCAGTATCTTGTCTCAAACTAACACAAACAAACACACACACACACGCACGCATGCACACACGCACACACACACACACACACACACACACACACA
The DNA here is from genome assembly GCF_043380555.1 of Nothobranchius furzeri. NCBI lineage: Eukaryota > Metazoa > Chordata > Actinopteri > Cyprinodontiformes > Nothobranchiidae > Nothobranchius > Nothobranchius furzeri. The sequence continues at coordinate 43,773,535 of NC_091746.1, read as the reverse complement.
CACACACACACACACACACACACACACACACACACACACACACACACACACACACACACACACACACACACTTACCTTCTCTCTCTTCTGTTGTTAGATCATTGATTCTGAGGATGTGTCGTTGTGGTAACAGCAGTGTCTGGTAGGGCCACGTTGCCCAATATGGAACCACAGCCAGCCAATCAGAATTCTCCACCACCACACGCTCCTAAGATAAACAAATTAAAATGTTTTGGGCGTTTGAAGAAAATGATTCTGGATGTCTGCCTTTCCAAAAACTAAAAGAACACTGACACTAAACTGACACTGCATGGGTTTGATTCCAATAACCTTTGTTGGAAGCAACTATATCTGAAGCTCATCCTTGTAACACATCCCTGTTCTGCATGTTCAAGTTTTTCTCCATTCATCTTGTTTAGCTGTCAAGGTTTTATGCTAATTCAGAATCTTTACGGAACAGTATTCCACACACGATAGATGGTCAATACTGATCCTGCATTAATATTTGTGGATAGATTTGAAGTCATCCAACACATGCACACAATGCTGCATGGTGGTGCAGTTGTTAGTACTGTTGCCTCGCAGCACGAAGGTCGCAGGTTCGAAACTCGGCTGCGGCCTTTCTGCGTGGAGTTGCGTGTTCTCCCCATGCATGCGTGGGTTTCCTCCAGGTACTCCGGTTTCCCCCACAGATCACAACATGCCCTAGATTGTAAGTCGCTTTGGATAAAAGCATCTGCCAAATAAATGAACATAAACACAAACATTAAGGCTGTAAGTTAGCAACATCACACTGATGATATCTTGAGACTGCTATTATAATTTGTGCCATAAAATTGGCCTTTCAAATTGTAGTTAATTTTGTTTTCAATTCAGGGCCAGCAGTATGCACCCATATGCTGCAATACCAAAAAAGACTTTTGAAGAGTATCTGGTAAACTATCTAATGTTGGGCATTGCAAGAACAAGTTTCACCTTTATTCCTGCTGTTGTTTCCTCTTAGCAAACTTACTTAAATCATGGTTGGAAGACATGGTACGAGATGGTGTCCAAACACTGTAATGGAACATATTTCTTGGAGTGATACCATACCATACCATACCATTTTTTCTTCTATAGCACAATTTTAGTATAGCATGGCAGCTAACCAAAGTGTTGTACAATAAATTAGCAAAAGGCTTGGACACAACAAAAGACATATCACAGAAAAGACACCAAAGAAAAGGTTAAAAAACCTATAAGTTGCAAGCATAAAGATGCAGTGCTCAGCATAAATGAGTACATCCCACTACATTTGTCAGAAAACCTTTAGTCTCCTTTCGGAATCAACATGTTCTATTAGATACCGTACTACGAAATACTCCCACAAATGTGGGCCATTGATTCCAAACAAGATTTGTTAATTTGCACACAAAAAGTGATTCTCTAAACAAATCCATTAAATTCCATGTTTCAAAAGTGTTAACACCCCAATTATAGTCTTAGGAGAAAATCCACACTTAAATGATAAATGACCCGCACTTGTTTAGCACCTTTCAGAGTCAGAGGACTCCAAAGCGCTTTACACTACAAGGCATCATTCGTCCATTCACACACACACATTCACACACTGAACTAAGACTACAAAATTCGAAGCAATCAACCACAGGTGAGTCTAATGTTTCATTTAAGAGGCGTCCAGCAGACAGGTGACTATAGAAGGGCATTACTTAACAAAGAAAGGCCCTTCCCATTTCCAGTTTTTATTGCGGGATGTATTCATTTTTGCTTCAAACAATGTTAGTAAAATTGAAGATTTTGTGATCTATATTTTATTATTAACCTTAATTTCATGTTGAGTTAAACAAGAGTTCAATAAAACCCAGACATGTGAAAATTCTGGATTTTTTTTTTCTTTTGTTCATTGAGCTACTGATTAAATTCATACTTTTTAAAGGGGCTATACTCATTTATGCTGAGCACAGTACATAGGTAAAGAAAATAATAACATAGTAAACAGACAAGCAAAAGGAATAAAGACACAAAGCCAAGATGTGAAGGAAGATGTGGCCCACTCAAAATTACACACATTAAAACAGAGAGGGCAAGAGATACCACTAATGATGCAATTGGGTGGGAATTACGACTAAGCTGAGACGGAAATCGGCCCAAGAACTAGCAGGATAGTGAAGCATAGCAGCGTTGTGCAATTAATTAGAAGAATGAATTACAGAGGGAAGGCATTACTATAAAAGTGAATCTTGAGAGCAGACTAAAACCTGATGAGGGAAGAAGCTAAACACACAGAGCGAGAGAGAGTTCCAGAATTTTGGGGCTGCATGAGAAAAAGCACGCACGTGATTTATAGCAGATTTTTAGAACGGACAAGAGTAGGTGATCAGCCAACCGCAGGGGATGTTAAGGGACATAGGGAGTCAACAGCTCAGCTAGATAAGAGAGAGATGGATCACTAAAAGCCATGAAGAACGAAGTCACTTCCAAACTAAAGCTTGCAAACATGAGCATTTGGATTTTCATTGGTAACATCTCCAATATTTCAGTCCTTCCCAGGAGGAACCACGTTCATGCTTTTATTGCATATGCACTGTGTCCTTAATTTATAGCTAACTGAGAGCATGCTGCCTCATTTTAATAGACTCTACCTGATTTGGCTGGATGCGATACCTCGTCTGCTACTACCAAACCCTTTCAGTCAACAAAACAATAAACTCAAACTTAACTCTGGGTTAAACTAAAATTAAAAGACTCAGTAAACTCAATCCCAACTGAACTGCCAAGATCAAAGGGTAAAAACCATGCAGTCAACAAATGCCAATGGGATAAATGTGACATAGTTCATTTGAAATTCTCAAACAAGATGATTGGGATTAAAACTCATTTAGATTAAATTCATCAGAACAAAATATTAAACATAAACAATTTATTTGAGATATGCCATAAACTATGCTTCATGTATCTATGGGCCTAATTCTGTAGATGATTGGTGCACACTGACATAATGCACAAAATAAAAGTATCAGACAACTGTCATTTGACACCACATGTACCAAGACTTGAAAGAACATGAAAAGGGGGGAATATTAAGTAAAAATGAACATGCAGATGATTAAAACAGGAACTTGTGCTTGATGTGAATTTGAAATGTAATTAAACAGGTCAGCTGGGAAGAAGCCTAATTACCATAAAGTGTTAAATGCAAAATCTGTTGGAAGCAGATTTAACAAGCTGATGAGTAGGCACAAACACGACCTGACCTTGCTCTTACAATCCATCTGAAATAGATTAGCTTGGTGTGTGCATGTGGGAGTGTGTGTGTGTGTGTGTGTGTGTGTGTGTGTGTGTGTGTGTGTGTGTGTGTGTGTGTGTGTGTGTGTGTGTGTGTGTGTGTGTGTGTGTGTGTGTGTGCGTGCGTGTGTGTGCGTGTGTGTGTGTGTGTGTGTGTGTGTGTGTGTGTGTGTGTGTACATGTTAAATAGTGAGTCACCCAAAAAGTGATGATGGCTCTGAATAGATTTCAAGCCACACAAAATCGACTTCATAATAAAAAAATATTACGTTTACTGATGTAGAAAAGCCTGAGTCGTCATTTTTAGGCTCCACTTAGGAACAGACAACTTCTCAAAAAAACTCAAGGACACATATGGCGCTTTCACATCTGGGCCAGCACGGACCGGACTGGGTAGCTTTTGCAGTGTTCATATAAGTAGCCTAGACTCCTATGATGATTACTGATTATATGTAACCATAGAGCTGCTTGATTTATTTGACAATATAGCCACTGAACTTTCAGTTTTATTAAGGATATGACAAACCCCTCAGGCAGATGAATGGCTTTTTTAGATACTGCATCCACTGATTACTGATTTGGTGACAGAGAATATGTGTAAAATAGAACCACAAAAACAGGAATTATGACAACTGGACTGTAGAATGAATAGAGGAAAAAGCAAAAACAATTAGCTAACGGATGATTAAAAAGTTCTGAGAAAGGGCAGTTCTTCAAGTTTCCGTGAATATGAAAAACTGTTGACGTCAGTCCAATTCAACACAATCGTCACTGCCAGAATACAGCGGGGCAAAAAAGTATTTAGTCAGCCACCGATTGTGCAAGTTCTCCCCCTTAAAATGATGACAGAGGTCAGTAATTTTCATCATAGGTACACTTCAACTGTGAGAGACAGAATGTGAAAAAAAATCCACAAATTCACATGGCAGGATTTTTAAAGAATTTATTTGAAAATCAGGGTGGAAAATAAGTATTTGGTCAATAACAAGAATTCAACTCAATACTTTGTAACATAACATTTGTTGGCAATAACAGAGGTCAAATGATTACTATAGGTCTTTACCAGGTTTGCACACACAGTAGCTGGTATTTTGGCCCATTGCTCCATGCAGATCTTTTCGAGAGCAGTGATGTTTTGGGGCTGTCGCCGAGCAACACGGACTTTCAACTCCCTCCACAGATTTTCTATGGGGTTGAGGTCTGGAGACTGGCTAGGCCACTCCAGGACTTTCAAATGCTTCTTACGGAGCCACTCCTTTGTTGCCCGGGCAGTGTGTTTGGGATCATTGTCGTGTTGGAAGACCCAGTCACGTTTCATCTTCAAAGCTCTCACTGATGGAAGGAGGTTTTGGCTCAGAATCTCATGATACATGGCCCCATTCATTCTGTCCTTAACACGGATCAGTCGTCCTGTCCCCTTAGCAGAAAAACAGCCCCAAAGCATGATGTTCCCACCCCCATGCTTCACAGTAGGTATGGTGTTCTTGGGATGCAACTCAGTATTCTTCTTCCTCCAAACACGACGTGTTGAGTTTATACCAAAAAGTTCTACTTTGGTTTCATCTGACCACATGACATTCTCCCAATCCTCTGCTGTATCAACCATGTGCTCTCTGACAAACTTCAGACGGGCCTGGACATGCACTGGCTTCAGCAGCAGAACACGTCTGGCACTGCATGATTTGATTCCCTGCCGTTGTAGTGTGTTACTGATGGTGACCTTTGTTACTGTGGTCCCAGCTCTCTGCAGGTCATTCACCAGGTCCCCCCGTGTGGTTCTGGGATTCTTGCTCACCGTTCTCATGATAATTTTGACCCCACGGGATGAGATCTTGCGTGGAGCCCCAGATCGAGGGAGATTATCAGTGGTCTTGTATGTCTTCCATTTTCTGATATTTGCTCACACAGTTGATTTTTTCACACCAAGCTGCCTGCCTATTGTAGATTCCCTCTTCCCAGTCTGGTGCAGGTCTACAATTCTTTTCCTGGTGTCCTTCAAAAGCTCTTTGGTCTTGGCCATAGTGGAGTTTGGAGTCTGACCGTTTGAGGCTGTGGACAGTTGTCTTTTATACAGATAATGTGTTCAAACAGGTGCCATTAATGCAGGTAACCAGTGGAGGACAGAAAAGCTTCTTAAGGAAGACGTTACAGGTCTGTGAGAGCCAGAGATTTTTTTCACATTCTGTCTCTCACAGTTGAAGTGTACCTATGATGTAAATCACTGACCTCTGTCATCATTTTAAGTGGGAGAACTTGCACAATCGGTGGCTGACTAAATACTTTTTTGCCCCACTGTACTTCAAAAAGCACAAAACCCACCATTATTCTTATCAGTTTTATAGATATGGAGTTAAGATTCTCTGTCATAGTAGAATAACATGTCATGTGGACACTATGCATTGTATGAGGTCTTTAAATATTAATATATTAGTTGTTATTTTTACATTAGCCAGTGAGGAGTTCAGCTCTAAAAATAGATTTTTAAATAATTATGTTTTTCATATTTTAGCATTTAAAAGGGGTTTAGGTGCGTAATATCCCTGGTTCAAATTAGGACTTCAAAATTTCATTATATTTTTTCTGTTCTGCCTCTGGAGAATTCAACTTCATCGCACAGTAAAAAACGGAAAAACATGGATGTTTGGGTTATTAATTCATAAATGAGCTTAGTGAGGGTGAATGAGCATGAATGTCTGTATGAAGTCTTTGTGTTGGGCCAGTAAGGCAGCAAGCGACTGGCAGTTCACTCAGCATGCACCTGTCTGCCTTCTCACCAAACAGAACATCCTCTTCATTCCAACTCAACCAAATTGGAGCATTAAAGGTGCAATATTCATTAGTGGAAAAAGCTTTTCAAGCTACTGTTACATCCTCTATTGGTGGATAAGGAGAAGGACAGGGAGTAACACAGAGGCATGTGTTTCAGGTGTTAAAATTGTAAACACTGATTTTATTAAAGGATTTAAAAAAAGACAAAAAGCTCCAAATCCAAAAGTACTTAAAACACATTGTTAACATGGCCATGGGTTTATGCTTAAAACAGACACCCGAATGCTCCCAAACATTCACAAACAAAGTCCACAACCATCCTTGGATCACTCCTTTTCAGAACCTCCAAGTCCAACACCTCCAGGTCTTTGGACATCTGAACACCTACTCTTTCAGCACGATTCAGGTGACAATGTGCATCTTCTTGGTAATAGGGCTTTTAAGAGCTTAAGAACTGTTTGTTATGCTTCTCCTGTCTCACAGACGTGGCATAGGTTTGAGAAACAAAAGGGGGGTGGAGAGCCTCCTCCTGCTTTGCGAGCATCGGTTTCGCATTACCAGGGAGCCAAGAGAAAACCAGCACTCTGGTCCCTTTTTGTTAAAAACCTCTAAAAGCTCTTAAGCTTCAAGAACTAAAACCCATTTAGAAGCCATTAAAACACAAACAAATTGAGCACATGAGAGAACTGGCACAGATCCAGTATCTTCACCCTCCACATCGCCTCAACCAAACCAGAAACCACTTCTTATCTCCCACAATCACAGCCTCCCCCGTCTCAGCGATCCTTCCCCCAGCAGACTGAGCCGCACATCGTGGACCAGGTCCCACAACCCCCTCACCACCCCTGCTCATCCGACGCACCGCCTCAGCGTAGGACACCCCGATTCTCAGACCGATAAGATTCCACTGCCACGGCCTGTCGATAGAGCACACAACCCCTAAAAGCAGCCTGATGCCCCCCACCACAATTCATGCAGCACAATTTCTCCCCACACTGACGACCCTCATGATCGCCCCCACACCTCCGGCATCTCCTGACCTTCACACACACATTAGCCACATGCCCAAACTTCTGACATCGAAAACAACGCAAAGGAGCCTTCTCAAAAGGTCGAGCAGAATAGCTCAAATAGGCCAGCATAACACGATCAGGCAATGCCGTGTCGCCAAAAGACAACAAAAAGGGGGTGGACCCCTGAGCATTAAAGCCCATCCTCCGCACAGTCGTCACCGTACCCCCTTTCAACGTGCTCAGCAGTTCAGCCTCCGATATGTTGTTGGGAACGTTATAAACCAGCCCCTGGACCCCCAAAGCCTCTCCGTGACCTGACAACAACCTCCACGTCCAAAAACCGTTTAAGCTCAAGTGCCCATCACGCTGAGCCTCTGTGCGGCAAACCACTGACAAAACCCCACCTGGCAAAACAGTAGCATCTACCACATCTCCAATCCTCTCCTTTATATTTTTCGACAATCGAAGAGGACTGGAGGAAGAAAATCCTCCCCCGTCCGAAACCCTCAAGCGAACGACCAAACTCAACAAACCAACTCCACCCAACCGACGAAGCTTAACAGACTCATCCCTGACCACAGCATCCGGCGACAAATCCCCACAGTCCTTCTTAGCCAGGGGTGTCAAATATACGGCCCGCGGGCCGGATCCGGCCCGCAAACGGGTTAAATCCGGCCCGCGGGATGGTTGTGTAAACTTTATTTTCATACTTTACAATGTAGAGTGAAAATAAACTTATCTTTGTGAGCAAGTTTCCTCTGTAACGAGTATAAATGCAACAAAGCTGCGCTCAAGGCTCACACAAGAACTTGAATCACATCCTGAAGTTGGCCGCCACTCAGGATGTGACTTCTGATATTGATGTGCTGGTAAGATGTAAAAAAAATGAGTCAAATATACTTTAAGTGATGCATGGAACTGATCTAGCCATGTGATCTGTAAGCTCTTTGAATTACTAAGGAATGTTTTTTTAATTGATTTATTTTTTATTCAAATTTTCAAGTACACTTCAGGTGTTGTACTTGTACTATTTTGGATACACTGTCCTCAGGCTCCAGCCTTGTTTTATATTGATTGTGTTAAAACAAAGAAAACAATCTGAAGTTGTTTTTAATTTACCGGTCCGGCCCACTTGGGACTAGATTTCCGTCAATGTGGCCCCTGAGCTAAAATGAGTTTGACACCCCTGTTCTTAGCAGTTCCTCTACTCTCCACCTGTGTTGCAGCCCCTTCACTGCCACCCATATTCCAACCCATGCCCCACCGAAAAGTTTGAACGGGAGCAGTATCAAAGCACTGAGGTACCGAACCTGCACAGGCCGTCGGCCAACACTCCAGACACCCCTCCTGACCAAACCAAGCTACCAACTGAGTGTCAAAGTGCGCTGTTCCGAGCATTTGCCATAACGCCACCCTGGTCTTTCAACTCCTGAAAAACGCTCAATGAATCGAAGTCCCGCTTCCTCTCGCTTCCTCCTGGCAGCTCTCCCTTTTATGCTGCTCAGGAGGTGATCAGTCCAAGTGAGTGCAGCTGTGCAGGTAGGAGGAGGAGGTAAAGCACTGATTGTCCTCTGCAGCATCAGCTTTCTGAGACAAACAGCAACAGCTGTAACAGCTACGTTTTGCAAAAGAAAAAAAAAGAAAAACAATTTAAAAATCTGACTTCTTTCTTCAGGCTCCCCACTAGAATCACAGAATCTGATGGTTGCTGAAAATGGTACACCTACTTGTGACACAGACACACAATTCTGCTGAGTTTATGTTTAGGTCAAAATATTTAGAACCAACAACGAACCTAACTAAACCTCCCCTCAATTTTGTCAGCTAGCATATGTGGTCTTTTTATGTTGAAAAATTCAGCTGTTTTTAACTTCCTTAAGTTACTCTTAACTTCAAAATCACAAATGCTCAGCGCCACCGATAATCTGTCAAAACCCCACCCCTGACAAATCTGTCATAACATGAAACCAAAGTATTAGACTGGCGGAAGAACATGACAACATAAGTGATTAACAGCTAGTGTTAGCCTCACTCGTTTTTTGAAACTTATCAGAAGATAAAGTTGTTTCGACAACAATAAAAAAAAATGAAAACAAGATAATGTTCATTTAGATGAAAATAATTTACCAGGAACACTGGATCAGAATACATCTTGTGACACTGCAGAAGCCAATTAAAACAATAACACACTGAATCCATGCTGTAATTAAAGGTGAAAGTGGTCCATTGACAAATTAGTGTTTGACCTTTTTTTTTTTTTGGCCAGGCAGAGTAATTAAACCTAAATCTCACTGTTACCCAAGTCTCATAGCTTAAAATACAACAGGGTGTCTCCACAGGGAACAATGCAGTGTTTTATTAACCATTGATGAAAAATGCTAAGTAATTCAGAAAAAACACAAAGTGTTTGGTTATATGTCCAGCAATGGTCAGTTTTTAGGTACTGTTTGACCATTCAACATCTGGTCAAAAAGGAGACACAAGACTGCATGTGCCCCCTTTAAATCAGCCAGCCTCCATCCCACCAGCTGGAGATCAGAGCCTGCAGCTCTGAACACAGATAACAAAATGTCAACAATAATATTGTCTCCTCAAGGTCCAATCTTTCAGGATTCTTCATGCCTCCATATAAGGAACACTCGCAGACCGGATTAGTTGCTAAATCAAAAAAAATTATTTCCTAAATCAGATATGAACTTCTACAACTTATAAGCTAGATAATCATTAAATAAATGTTTGTTTATTGCTACTTATAATAATTATAATATAATGAAATGCTTTCATTAATATGTGCTCAATGATTGAAGTTTGAAATGAATGTTATGTTATGATTACAGTGATTGAAATATGTTTCAGCATGTTAATATGACAAGGTCATAACCATTTGCACTCACACAAGAACAAAGTAAGGTTAAGTTGAACTCATGACACATAAATAGTCCCTTACCCAGATCAGAGCGTCCGGTATCAAGGAAGGTGTGTTTCTGAGATTCTTGGTAATACTCCTCAAACTTGTCAACCTCTGGTTGGCTTCACAAATGATAACATGAGAACATTAAAACCAGATTACTCTGGTGGTTCTTCAGGTCTAGAGAAAGCTTCAGACCGGCCATCTGAAGCAAAACCCTCTTTAACCATCAAAGCTTTTGACACGTCGCCAAAACCTTTTTGCACCTGTAAACCTGATAAAGCAAACAGTTCCTGCAGAACAAGCTGATATTGTTTAGACTCCTTCAGAGTCCCAGACGCACGGTTCCATCCATCTGTCATGACCCGAGACATCTCTGGACTGGAGAAGTCAGTGGTGTGGTCAATCTACTGGACCTTCAGTGCCAGAGGCCATCCGACCTCTCTGACCTTCGGATACACCAAGAGGGTCTCCGAAAACGGGTGAAGTAAACACACAGATAGCGTCTGATGTGCTTTTGATAATAATCAACTTCATAGCTTAACACAAACCAAATTATTTTACATCCAGAACTCAGCTCTTCTAGATACGGAAGTTCTGACTAACATCGCATTCACACATAGGTTCATACATCACATCTAGTTCCATCCATCACAGTAAATGCTTAGTTAACTTGTCATTCAATTCAAATTCAATTCAAAAATAATGTATTAATCCCAGGGGGAAATTAGAGTTTTAGTACATACAATTCTGAGATCAGACATACATACATAGACGACAAGAATTGGTGACTGTGGTCATTCGCAGCCCGAGTTGCGCTACCGTAATAGATCAAGAGGGTTTATATGAGGATAGAATCAGGAAGAGGAAAAAAGAGGCACTTCAGGTTACCCTAAACAGAGAGGGTAGCTTTGCTATGCAAAAAAACACCTCAGACAGATACGCACACTGACTTCAGACATTACACAACATAAGTGTCCACTAGGTGGGGAGGTAGGGTTGGGACTCTCCTCACTTCAGTGCGTGCAGCCGCATGGAACAGCGCTCATCATCTCCGTTTGGACAGGGGAAGGAGATAATGGGTTAGAGGGCACATTGACTCTTAGATACGGTTCCACGGCCTTCACCGGTCACAGTCCCGCCCAGGCTGGGATAGGGAGAAAGAGTTTCCATAGCGACGGTAGCATTCCACATTTCTTCTGAGGGGAGTTTACACTTCAGCCTCACAGGCTCCAAGGGCACCAGATTAAGATAAGAATTGTTTTGGGGACAGACAGAGATAACTTCCTCTCTGCCTTAGGGTTCTATTGGTCTTCAACCCCTCTAGATCCAATCATGGCATAATTAATCTATACCAATCCGTGCTGATCTGTCAACTCGCTCCTTGATGGAATCCACCTTCTGTGCCAGAGCCTGAATCTCAGCCAAAGTTCCAAGCTAACGACTCATCTCGACAATTATATGATTTTGTGCGTTCACAGCACGATGCATTCCATCCGTGAGCTCCGGGATTGAGCCAACATTCCTCGAAAGCTCGTTAATTTTCCGATAAGCCAGGTAACCGCTGAGGCCAAACAGCAGGAATCCCGACACCAAAACGACGAATACCCAAACATTTTCTGAATCCTCTACAGACAGTTGAGAGAGGCAGATCAGGTTCCACTGTTTTTAGGAGTCCATGATATACCCAACTGGCTCTGTCCCAGAGGGGCATCCGGGAGCCCCTTCTCCCGTTCTCATCGTTGAAAAAATTGTGTCAATCGCGTTGAGAGACCAACTGACCAGATCATTTTTAATAATTTCCAGTTTCCAGAAAAATGCAGAAAGTGCAGTGCACACAAAGACAGGACAAAGAGCCTTGGGATGAGGAGGGAGGGAGAGGAGAAAAAAAAAGTGCCTGTACTCTCCAAGAGCCGGAAGAAGAAGTGTGTTTTAATTGTTGGTGAAATAAATTCTTACTTTTATAAACCTGACTCTTTTCTGAATCAAAACAAAGTGTGTACAATCCCCTAATAAATAAAGAATCCTAGAACCGTAAAGACCAAGCTGGGTTGATATTCTATATTTGGATAGAGTATCACAGCTTATTGGTCATAAGTAGAGGTAATATATATATTGAGCTCTCAAAGCACTCAATTTACCAAACCCTACACTAATGAGGTGAACAAACTGAACAGTGTTCTGCTGTAGAGCTTCGGTTACCTTTTAACAATGTTTTAAACTAATAAGATAAGAAAATAATGTAATGAGAAAAAAAACCAATCCTGCAATAATCTTAAACTAATGTGAATGTTTTACAACTGATTTGACAAAATTTTAAAAAAATATTTTCACTGTAAAACATTTTTTAATGAATATTTTATTTTGCAGTCTTCTTCGTCTCCTTGTCTTCAGTCCAAGTTTGCCCTCCCCTAGTCTTCCAAACTTTTAAAATGATTGCAAAGGAGTGGAATGAAGATGGAAAACTGATCTGAGAAAAGGGAATGGAAGAGACGGATGTCCTGAAAGAGACACCGCACAGACAGCCAATCCCAACGAGTTTTATTTAATTAGCTTAGAAAGTTTTTGTTTCAAAGTCAAGAGTGTCACCGGGGAACCAAAGCCCAATTCAGCCTCCTCCTAACACTCTAGTGTGCCAATTTACGGTCCTAACCTCGGGTCAGGGAGACAGGAGCAAGGAGATGGAGACACACACACTCACACACAAATGTGTACAAGCACACATACGCACAAGTTATAGACAAAGTATTCTTGTCCACATGCTCACACACCAACACTTCTACTTCCAGCTTCTGCTCTGATTTCATAAAGGTCGGTCCCCATGAGTAGCTGTCTAGGAGATTCAAGTGTCTACTCTGCTCCTCTCAAAACCTTAATATTATCTTCCCGATCACACACACATACATGCTAGAATAGTCCCAGTAGAACAGGCCAGCTCATTCCCTGAACAAATCCATGGCTTTTCTTCTTACTTCCACTTCTTATATCTCTTTCTGCTATAGGCCTGTCTGTTTACATCCCTCTTCTTTCATTTATTTTTTCACTGCTTTCTACTTGTTTTTATTACCCCTGGTTCATACTTCAGCTAATGCCACACTTGACCATTCATCTCGTTGTTTATCTTTAACCATATTCGCTGGAGGAAAATGTTCGTAACTCGGAGAAACAACTTTGTTTTAGAAAAAAGACAGATTCCAAGTGTTTTTAACTTTGCATAAAGTGGAAAATCTACAAATAATAATTCACTCCAGCAGAGTCAACAACCTATTTAGAATAATTACAGAAAAACCAGGCAAAGATGTCTTTTTTATTATTTACATTCTGATTTATTAATATTTTATGTGAGTTTTTAATGTTTCATATTAATTTAAATGTAAAAAGTAGGGCTGTCAAAATAAATGCGTTTTTAATGCATTAATGCAAAGATCCTTTTAACAGTATTAATTTAATTAACGTGCGATTAACGCGCAGGCTTCCGTACTTTCCATTTGCCCTCCTGGCGTTCCATAGCCTACATAAACAAGAACATTAATGCTCAGTCGGCGGATGCTAGGTAGAGGATGGAAAGCAAAAATGGTATTTTGAATGGAAAGTTTACATTTAAAACTCTACCAGATAGTACAACTGATAAGACAAAAGTCATCTGTGTTTACTGTCGATGTGAACTGAGCTATCATCATAGTACTTCAAGTCTCAAATACCACCTGCTGGCGAAACATACAGCTGATGCAGAGAGCTCTCCTCCTCCTCGCCAAAAGCAAACCACGCTGGAAAGTTTTCAGCAGAGATGCCTGGACAATTTGACATCATGTAAGCTTTTAACAGCCATTGCTAAATGGGTAGCTACAGCTAGCAGACCGATTAACATTGTGGAGGATGAAGGACTACTTGACGTAACTCGCATTGCATCAAGCGACAGCACGTATGAATTACCTTCGAGAGCCACCACGGTAACCAATATACAAAAACTGTATCAAGATGAAAAAGCAAAAGTGGAGGAGACATTGAGTCAGACAAAAACAGTTGCCTTAACAGGGGACTACTGGACGTCTCTGAGCAATCACAGCTATCTCGGGGTAACAGCACATTATTTTACATCAAACTGGGAACTTCTGTCACAAGCTTTGACTGTTATGAAAACAGAGGACAGACATTTTGCAGACACATGCTTTGAACATTTTGTGCAAGTAGCAGGCAGTGGAACATTGAACTTAAAGTCAGCACAGATAGTGCACGCAACATGATTGCTGCGGCGAGGCAACTTCCATTTGAGCATATGCCTTGCATTGCACACAGTCTGCATCGAGCTATTGCAGTTTCTCTACAAAACAGTCCATTTGACAGTGCATTGACAAAATGCAGAAACGTTGTTGGTCATTTCAAGCACAGCCCAGCAAATGCAGTGGAACAACAACAAATCGCACACTCACTCAAGAAAGAGTCGCTCACCCAGGATGTGTCAACAAGATGGAATAGTACTCTAGAGATGATCAAGCGTGTTCTGAGAAATCAGGAACCACTGAGAGCTGCACTGGCCCAACAAGCAACCACCGTCACAATGCCAACATCAGCTGAGCTGGAAAAACTGAAAAAGTTGGAAACAGTGCTGAAGCGTTGCAGGCATGAAACTCCTGTATTTATCAGTCTTTTGTTAATAAAGCAAGTCTGTGTGCGCGTGTGTGTGTGTGTGTGTGTGTGTGTGTGTGTGTGTGTGTGTGTGTGTGTGTGTGTGTGTGTGTTTGTGTGGATAAGGAGAGAGATGGCGCTTGCGCACGGTCACGCTGCGAGCTGCTCGTCCTCTTTACGCACTGATGCCTTGCATTTTATCGGTTTTTATTGGCGTTTTATTGGCTTTTATGCACTTTTCTTGTCGCTGATCCCTTTTTTGAATGGTGTGGATCCTCTGCTGACATATGATCGAGCTGCGCTGCTGAGGCTTCGTCCTTCCGTTGATGTAGCCGGCAGCGCGCGCTGGGAACCGGGCTGTGCGAACTATGAACCTCACGGACGATGCTGCTGGTTGAACTGCCCGCGTGCTCTCTCCACCCAAGCCGTGATGTGTCGGCCCTCTGTCCGCCCCAGCTCGAGAAGGAAGCATCGGAGAAGACGAGGAAAGAGAGGTAGCCGACGCGTGAGACGTCGGCCTGGATCCCTGAACAAGCGGCTGGCCCGATCCGGCCCAGCTTCTGACCCGATGGTTCCGAGATGTCTCCTGGATTACTCGGCGCCCTGCCCAGGGAACTCGGCCGGCTCTGATGGTGTATCGGCACCGCGCCACGGCCGATCGGCTCGAAGATCACGCCAGACTGGGGTTTGCTGGGAGAATCTGCGCTCGGTTACAGGCACAGAGTTAGAGGGGACTGGGTCCGTGCGCGATCTCTGTGCTGCAGCCCCGCTGCAGACCCGGTTTGGTTTGATCAATGCCAGGTCTGTGCTGAACAAAACTTTTATTCTTTGTGACTTTTTTATTCAGCATGACCTGGGTTTTCTCTGCATCTGTGAGTCCTGGATCCCGTTTGGCGACACAAGTTCCCTACTCGAGCTCATACCACCTGGCTGCTCGTGTTTTAATATCCCCAGGTCATGGGGCAGAGGTGGAGGGCTGGTTGTTGTTTTTAAATCCAGCTTTCCTTGTAAACAGCTTACACCCACCATGTCATTTTCTTCCTTTGAACTGTGCTTATTTGAACTGTGCATCTCCCCCCGCCTGCTCGTTGTGCTGATTTATCGGCCTCCAAAGACTGACTCTAACTTCCTTAATGATTTCTGTGATCTTGTGGCAGACTGCATCCTAAAATATGATTATGTCCTATTTTTTGGTGATTTTAACATCCATATCTGCTGTCCTGATAATGTGCTTGCTAAAGGTTTTTTTAATTTGCTAGAGTCATTCAATCTAACTCAATGGGTATCATCCCCAACTCATGCCAGGGGTCACACCCTGGACCTGGTTATCTCTTATGGTCTACCCATCATGAACCTTGTGACTTTGCCTCCTGTGTTCTCTGACCACTCTCCAATACTCTGTGATGTTACGTTGCCATGTCCTGTCCCTGTGTGTGAAGCTCCAGCTACTAGGTTCAGAGCCCTGGATGCAGAAACTATTTCAAAGTTTGTGGACTGTATGTCCGTAAGGTTAGAGACCTTTAACCCAGATCCATCTAACGTTGATCACTATTCACAACACTTTGATGTACTTTGTAATCAGGTCCTGGAAGTGGTTGCCCCTCTCAAGCTTTGCAAGTCTCGGCCTAGGAGGGAGCCTTGGCTCTCTGATGTCACACGGGCTTGTAGGCGGGCGTGTAGATGCTCTGAGAGAAAGTGGAAAAAGGATGGCCTACAGGTCTCGCGTGAGTTGTTCAGAGCATCTCTGGTTGCTTATCAGGATGCAGTGAGGGCCGCCAGAATGGCCTATTTTGCAGACATCATTGAGACAAACTCCAATAATCCTAAGATTCTCTTCAAAACGCTAAACTCAGTTCTGGTGTATCAGGAGCCTAGCACCATGTCTCCTACAGCTGCTGGAAACTCTGAAGCTTTTCACAAATTCTTTGTTGATAAAGTATCAGGCATTAGAGCAGTCATTTCTGGTAACTCTGTTGACCCTGTTCCAGTTCCTCCATCATCACCCACCCTGAGCTCCCTCAATACAGTTTCATACTCTGAGCTGAGTAAGCTAGTTGCGAGGCAGAAGCCATCTGGCTCTCCACTTGATGTTCTACCGCCTCGTCTCTGGAAGGCTGCCTTTCCGTGCCTTGGCCCATCACTTGGTCAGATTATCAATGGGAGCCTCAGCACAGGTGTGGTCCCAGCTGCTTTGAAAGCAGCAGTTATTCGGCCGACCCTGAAGAAACCTGGTGCTGATGTCTCTGTGATCGAAAATTACAGGCCTATCTCTACCCTGCCCTTTACATCTAAACTGCTTGAGAAAGTCGTTTATCAGCAGCTGGTCTCACATTTAGCTGACTCTGATCTGTTTGAGGTTTTCCAATCAGGGTTCAGGTCTGGCCATAGCACAGAGTCAGCTCTACTGAGGGTCCTAAATGACATCTATCTATCACTAGATCAGGGAACATCTGTGCTGCTTCTGTTATTAGACCTGACAGCAGCCTTCGACACAGTTGACCACGCGATTCTACTCGATCGCTTGGAACGTTGGGTTGGGATCAAAGGGTCAGCTCTGGACTGGTTTAGATCGTATCTCCAAAACAGGACATTCTGTGTTAAACTGGGTGATGTTTTTTCTTCTTGGGAGGGGCTCCGGTGGGGGGTCCCGCAGGGGTCGATCCTTGGTCCACTTTTGTTTGCCATTTATCTGCTACCTCTGGGGTCAATCTTTCGTAAACATGGCCTATCATTCCATCTGTATGCTGACGATTGCCAGATTTACTCTCCATTGTGTCAGGAGAAAGGTCACTCTATTCACTCCTTTGTCTCCTGTGTTAATGAGGTGAAGTCTTGGCTAATGTCCAACTATCTACATCTGAATGAGGGAAAGACAGAGCTCATTGTTTTTCACCCCAACAGCAGGAATGTGGATCGTTATGCTGATCTTGGCCCTCTTTCTCCATACTCAAAACCAGTTGTTACCAGTTTGGGGGTGAAACTTGATGTCGGACTTAAATTTGATGCTCACATCAATTCTGTGATCCGGTCCAGTTTCTTTCACCTGAGACGCCTTGCTAAAATCAAGCATATGCTGTCGAGAGCCCACCTGGAGCGGGTACTGCATGCCTTTGTAATTTCTCGGCTTGACTACTGCAACTCTCTCTACGCAGGGTTGTGTCAGTCAACACTGCGTCGCCTACAGGTTGTGCAGAACAGCGCTGCCAGGTTCCTGACTGGGACCAGGAAACGGGACCACATCAGTCCAGTTCTGGCCTCCCTGCACTAGCTTCCGATTTCCTATCGCTCACAATTCAAAATACTCGTCTTTGTTTATCATTTCTTCCAGGGTGGTGCTCCCCCCTATCTGGCTACACTCCTGAACAGACATTCCCCATCACGCGCTCTGCGCTCCTCTGACCAAGGCCTGCTCGCTGTCCCTCGGTCTAGGTGTCGTACCCGTGGGGACCGGGCTTTCTCAGTCTTAGCACCGTTACTCTGGAACCAGTTGCCACCCTCAGTTAGGCTGTCCCCTTCTCTGCCAGTCTTTAAGAATCACCTAAAAACACACCTCCTCCGCTTGGCGTTTTCCAGAACATGTTTGATTATGGCCCTCTATTATGTTGAATCCATTCCACAGTTTTCATTGGTACACTCAATCCATCCACTCAATCCAATTGTGTTTCACACATTTGTATTTTACCGGAATGTTTCATCTATCTTGTTATTTCCATTTTGTATTTTGTAATTTGTATTTTGTAATTTGAATTTCTTTTATTGTTGATTTATTCTGTATAATTACTTACAACTGTACCATGTTCAGCGCTTTGGGCTTCCTGATAGGGTTGCGGAAGGCGCTTTATAAATAAAGCTTTGATTGATTGATTGATTGTGTGTGTGTGTGTGTGTGTGTGTGTGTGTGTGTGTGTGTGTGTGTGTGTGTGTGTGTGTGTGTGTGTGTGTGTGTGTGTGTGTGTGTGTGTAAGGAGAGAGGGGGGTGGAAGTAATTTAGTCTAGGTGATTGGTTTCTCTGTTTCTGACTGAAATTTTATTCTGTCTTACTGAAGATACATCAATGATCTTCTGGGAGGAGAGAAGTTTGTTTCCTGCTCTGTGGTGTTGCCAGCATTGTGCCACCTCCTGCGAGTATTGGAGGTCTCTGAGGAGGACCCAGCTTACATGGTGAAGTTTAAAGTGACTCTCAAAACAGAAATAGAGAAGCGCAAGGATAAAGCCAACGTCACATGGCTCAAGGTTGCAACTGCACTCGATCCTAGGTTTAAGGATCTCAAGTGTCTTAGCAAGCCTGACAGGGTTGAAGTGTGGCGACTAATCACTGCTTTGCTAAGGGAGAGGCAGACACCAGCACAGCCTGAAGATTCAGCAACATCGGAGCCCCCCAAGAAAAAAAAAACGTCCTCATGCTTTCCCAGGATTTTTCATCTGATGAAGAAGAGGACTGTATTGAGAGATCTTTGGATCGATACAAGGCAGAACCTACTATTGATACAGAGGACTGTCCCCAGAAATGGTGGTCCAGACATGAAGGTGCACACAGTGTGATGGCATCCCTTGCACAGACGTACTTGGCAACACCTGCCACACCCATACCATGTGAGACGTTATTCTCATTTTCTGGGCATGTTGTTCAGAAAATGTGAAAATGCTCGTCTGCTTGAGCAACTGGCTAAGTACAAAAAAGTAACTGGGAGAGCCCAAAAAATAACCTGGAGTGGTTCACTGGGATAGGAAAGAAAAACAAAACCCAGAAGCGTTGCCTTTTTTTTGTTCACCAGAAACAATAAGCTATGTTTAAAATGCACAGGCAGAGTCCTGGTTCTAAATCACACACCTCTCTTTGTCCTAGTTTTATTCTCACGTGTTGATTTTGTGAGTCCTTACCTGGGTGGAACCATATAAGGTAAAACTGTTATTGTAAGGAAGGTTATGCTTAATTGCACTTTGAATATTTTTGTTTTTCTCATGAAGATTCTGAACTTTTTGTTATGTTTGAATTTGCTCCAGTTATAATGAACATATTTTCATAAAAAATTATTTTTTGAAATAAAAACATTTTTTAATCATTATTAAAAGTTATTAAAAATTAAGTTTGTGATTAACAGCGAGTTAAATATAGACAATCATGCGATTAATCGCAATTAAAAATTTTAATAGATTGACAGCCCTAGTAAAAAGATATTACAGAAATCTTTTAATTTAATGTTATACTACATTAAACTTCTGTTTGAATACCTTCAGTGGTTTGTTTGAAAAAAACAAAGATGAGTTCTGACCAGATGGATGAGCTAACTGCTAGTCTGAGTGAGGACAGCTACAACTCTAGTTAAAAAAAAAATTACACAACATTTTGAAAAACTAATTTTACACTGATGTACATTTCAGATTATGTGGAATTGTGTAATAGGATATATATTTGGATGTTATTTCAGAATAATTCTATTGGAATAACCATGAAATTTAAAATTTATGGTAATGTAAAGTTGTAAAATTGTATTTGCTTTTACTGCTATGAAATTTTTAACATGAAGGTTTTCTAGGACACTTTTTAACTGGCCCTATTTTAAGTTTGTCTGTTTGATCAGGTCATATGTGTTGTTCACAAATCTTTCTCCTACTTTACAATGAAACCTGCAATCATTGGTCATTTTTTCTATCAAAATTTTAAGATTTAATGCAATCCAAAGCAAAATCGCTGCAGTAAAAACAAACTTCAGGTGAAGCTGGGGAGGAGGTGAGCATGCGCTGACGGCCGATCACCGGATACACGGCAGCGTTTTAAGCTGATGGCAGCTCGTTAACAAACATCCACAAACAATTAAGACACATTTTCGCCTAATTTATTTACTGACAACGCAAAAAATAATCTGGTAAGTATAACTCACTCAATCTGGAGGTAAGTGAAGAGAATTCAGAAAGTTTACTAAATTATATTGACGAAGTTTTCGAGTTATTCGTCATGGGTCCGAAGAAATCAGCAGCTGAGGCTGAAACACCTGCTGGGACCAAGAGGAGCCGTCCTCAGGACTCGCCTGAGGCCTCATCTCCCCGGAAAGACGTATTAGAATTATTAGATTCTATTGATAAACGGCTTCTGGGATTTGAGGGGCGACTTCATCTGCTCGAGGTTCTTCACCAGGAGTTTCAGAACCTCCGAACATCTCTGGAGTTCAGCCAGGAACAGGTTGAGCGGCTCGCTGCTGAGAACGCGTCTCTGCGGAAGTCCGTCTCTTCCCTGGAAGAGGGAATGACGCGGATCACCCTGGACAACAAAACTCTGAAGGAGACGGTTTTGGACCTTCAGGCCCGCAGCATGAGGGATAATTTGGTGTTTGCAGGTCTGCCGGAGCAGACGGGAGGGGCGGAGAACTGCGAGCAAACAATAAAGAACTTTCTTCAGACATGAAATGAAGATACCCGAAGAAAAAGTTAAAAACATCACATTTCACCGGGTAAATCGCCTTGGAGCTAAAAGAGTGGACAGCAGAAGACCTCGTCCCATCGTGGCTAAATTTGAACATTTTAAGCAGAAGGATCTTGTTAAAAGTCACGGAAGAGAGCTCAAAGGAAAAGATTTCAGCGTGAATGATCAGTTCCCGAAGGAGATTCTGGATCGGCGCAGGGTCCTCTTTCCGCTGCGTAAAAAGTTTATCCAGGATGGGAAGAGAGCTGTCATCTCGGTGGATAAGCTTTATGTGGACAATAAACTTTACAAGGAGCGAGGAGTGACTGACTGGCTGTTTTAGCCCAACATCAGGTCAGACATTTATTATTCTTATCAGGATTCACTGGGTTTGATTCCGTCAGGATTAAACAGCTGCTAAATCCGTTTTGTAGATGATAAGATCACCTGTTAATCACCACCCCACACCCCTATTACCTTTTCTTTTTAGTTCTTACTTCTTTTTTAACCTATATCTGTACCTTCCCTTCCTTTTTACCTGCTTCTGTACCTTTACACCTGTATGGCACAACCACACAACTTTCCAACACTGCGTCAGACTCGACACACACACGCACACGGACACACACGCACACACACACATGCACGCACATGCATGCACACGCACTCACTCACTCACTCACTCACACACACACACACACACACACACACACACACACACACACACACACACACACACACACACACACACACACACACACACACACACACACACACACACACACACACACACACACACACACACACACATATATTAAATTCACAGCACAATATCATAATTTATGCGTCAAATAATACAACCACAAACACTGTTGGATCTTTATTATTATTATTATTATTTACTTTTTTGTTATTTATTAACATACTATTTATACATTTATATACTTATTCCATCTTATTCACATGAAGGCGTCATATTTTAGCTACTCACACACACATCTATGGGTGCACTAATGTTTGTCTCATGGAACGTACATGGGGCTGGCTCCATAGAGAAGACATTAAAAAATTTTGATCAGTTAAAGAGAGTGCAAGCAGACGTAATATTGTTACAAGAGACTCATAGATCTGCCACATCCGCAGATGAACTTAAGACACCTGAGTTTCCCAGCATGTTCTCTGCCTGCTATAACTCTAGGCAAAGACACAAAAACATCAATTTCACAGTATTGGACACAGTTTCTGATCCAGAGGGTAGATTTATGATGTTAAAATTATCTGTACAGAACCAACGCTTATGTATCATCAGCATATACTGTCCAAATATTGATGACCCTCCATTCTTTCATAATTTTTTCTCTGTACTCTCTGAACACTTGGACTGTCCACTTATACTTGGAGGTGATTTTAATTTTTGGATGAATTCCTTAACAGACTGGCTCAGTACAGCTGGGACTCAGCGCAATTGGCAATCCACTAACATAGTTAAACAGTACATGAGTGATTATGGGCTTTGTGATGCATGGCGATCTCTTCATCCTAACCGTAGAGAGTATACTTTTTTTTTTTCGCACGTCCATCACTCTCATTCACGTTTGGATTATTTTCTAGTCAGCAGCTCATTGTTGGCTGACATTTCAGACACTGAGATACACCCCATAGTTGTCAGCGACCATGCTCCAGTTTCTTTAACTCTGGTAAATAAAAAGACAATCCCACCAAGCAAAAACTGGAGGTTTAATACATCACTGCTTAAAGACAAAGGTTTTATAGAATTTTTTAAAAAGGAGTGGGGTTTATATTTAGAACATAATGACCTGCCTGGAACATCAGCATCTATTCTTTGGGAGGCAGGAAAGGCAGTGATGAGAGGTAAAATAATCTCTTTCTCATCACATAAGAAAAAAACGGAAAACAAACGTATTCAGGAGTTAGAAGAAATCATCAAGTCTTTAGAGGCGTCCACAGAAGAAGAGTTAATGAGCAAATTACGTAAAGCTAAATTAGAACTTCATGGAATTATTGACAAAAAGACACAATTTTTAGCACAAAGACTACGAATAGAAAACTTTGAACATAGTAATAAATCAGGTAAATTCTTAGCTAGCCAATTAAAAATAAATAAAGAGAAAACTACCATATCTGCTGTTAAAGACTCAACCGGGAATATAGTATATGACCCTGAAAGAATAAACAACACCTTCAGAGACTTTTACCAAACGTTGAACTCACCACAGATAAACCCATCAGAAAATGAGATCAATGAGTTCCTTGACAGGATAACACTTCCTAAATTATCAGACAGCCAAGTTACAGTCCTGGACTCGCCACTAACATCAGCGGAGCTCCAGGAAGCCCTTAAATCCATGACGAATAGGAAAGCTCCAGGTCCAGACGGGTTCCCAGTAGAATTCTACAAAGAATTCTGGATCATTCTGGCTCCAATATTTTTCAGAATGGTGAGGGAAATCGAAGAGAGCAGCAGATTACAGCCAAACATGAATTCAGCCAATATTAGTCTCTTGTTAAAACCAGGCAAAGACCCGGCATTTCCTACCAGCTATCGCCCAATTTCTCTTATTAATGTTGATCTCAAAATAATTTGTAAAGCCCTGGCCAAAAGATTAGAGAAGGTAACCCCCTTCATAATACACCCTGACCAAACTGGTTTCATTAAGGGTAGACAATCACCCACAAATTCACGTAGATTACTTAATTTGATAGATTTCTCTTACAGTAGAAACATAGAAACTAGTATATTATCTCTAGATGCAGAAAAAGCTTTTGATAGAGTTAACTGGAAGTTCTTATTTGCAACTTTACATAAATTTGGTTTTGGGAACTTCTTCATAAACTGGCTACAAACATTATACAGTTCACCAACAGCACGTGTCAGGACGAACGACCAAATGTCAGCTAGCTTCTGTCTTCAGAGGGGGACCAGGCAGGGATGCCCACGCTCCCCCTCACTATTTGCTATCTTTATTGAACCACTAGCAGCAGCAATTAGGCAAACAACAGATATTAAAGGGATAAAGTGTAAGAAAATAGAACATAAGATCAGTCTTTATGCAGATGATGTTTTACTCTTTCTCCAGAATTCTCAATCCTCTCTCTCCCAAGCAATAGAACTGATAAACTCTTTTTCCAGAGTTTCAGATTACTCTATAAACTGGTTAAAATCCACAGTTCTACCAATTAATTTCTCATTTGTCAATTTGCTTAATACACAATTGGAGTCAGGGAATATCACATACCTGGGAATTAATATCTCTCCCAAGTTAGCAGATCTAACCAAACTGAATTACATCCCACTTTTAAGGAAAGTGGAAGATGATCTTGCAAGATGGAAATCCTTACCAATATCACTCATGGGGAGAGTTGCTACAATTAAAATGATGGTCTTACCCAGAATAAATTACTTATTCTAGATGATCCCAAACAAACCTCCAGCTGACTGGTTTAAATCTCTGGACTCCTCAATTACTAAATTCCTTTGGCAGGATAAACCTCCACGAATTAGCTTAAAAACGCTTCAGAAGACCAAAGACAGAGGAGGACTGGATTTACCCAACTTTTATTATTATTTCTTAGCCAACAGGCTGCAATATATACCAAGATGGTTGCAAGATAACCCATTAGACGAGTCCTGGTTAGATATAGAACAGACACTTTGCAATACGATAGAGCTTTCAGACTTACCATTTATTAGCCCAAGCATAAGAAAACATGAAAGCTTCAAAAGTATTAGTATCAGCACCTCTCTGACAGCATGGTGGGAGTATCTTAAAATGACAGAGTCTTCACTAGTACCATGCAGACGCACACCTATCTGGAACAATCCTGACATTTTGCAAAACAACAAAATGATGAACCTTCCGGACTGGAAAAATAAAGGAATCCTATACCTGGAACACATATATGAAGGATTGGACTTCATCCCATTTAATCAAATAGTCTCCCAATTTGGAATGGATAAGAATAGCTTTTTAGAATATCACCAAATTAAATCTGTAGTCAAACAAAAATTTAAGCTCAATAAAATAGAATTACAAACACCACCAAGGGTATTAGACTTTTATAATCTCAAACCCCCCAAACTACTGTCTAAAGTATATAAGACACTGTCCAAAATAGACGATAAAATTGCAATCCCTATTGAAAAATGGGAGGTGGATCTATCAGCTAGCTTTGACCAGGACTTCTGGTCCCAAACTTGTTTAAAAACTTTTAAAATGATCAGACACCCCAATTTACAATTAATTCAGTACAAAATTCTACACAGAGTACACTATACAGGTCATCGGATGTTCAAGATGGGGTTTGTGTCGTCTGACACCTGTACACACTGCACAAACAACATTTCTGACAATTACATTCATGCACTGTGGTCCTGCCCACCTGTCCAGGAATTTTGGGGTAGAGTATGTGAGGATCTGTCAAAATGTCTGAAATGTCATATCCCAACTTCCCCCTCTCTTTGTTTACTGGGACAGCTGCACGATGTCCCGATTGCAACATCTTTGGTTCACGTGGTTCTGACTGCCATATGCATCGCTAAGAAAACTATCCTCTTGAATTGGAAAAATAGAGAAAGTCTCTGCATTAACCAGTATAGAAATCTTTTGTTAGATCATATTGCACTTGATATAGCCTCTGCTTCCACTTCAGATGAATCTCTCTGGGCTCCTTTGATCGGTTCCATCACATAGCGAGGGTGGGGGGCCATTGATGTTGTCCTGCGGGATGGTGTGGGTGGGGGGGTGTGGGGTCTGAGTTTGGAGTATCCGGATGTTCCCTGGAGGTGGGTTCACTGGGGGTGTCTGGGACTGGGGGGCTGTTGCCCCCCTCTGGAGGTGCTTGGGTTGCCTCGGGGGGTGGACTGCTGGCGGTTGTGAGTGGGGCCCCTTGGGGATCTTGGCGGCGGCCATGGGTCACTGCCTGGCGGCTGCAA
The DNA here is from genome assembly GCF_043380555.1 of Nothobranchius furzeri. Classification (NCBI taxonomy): domain Eukaryota; kingdom Metazoa; phylum Chordata; class Actinopteri; order Cyprinodontiformes; family Nothobranchiidae; genus Nothobranchius; species Nothobranchius furzeri. The sequence continues at coordinate 43,747,580 of NC_091746.1, read as the reverse complement.
TACCCCTGGGCGGGTCTGGGTGGGGGCCTGGGGGCTCGGGGTTTGGGGGTGGCCGGCCCTGTGTGGGGATCTGGGCGGGGCCTTGGGGGTCAGGTCCTGACATGTATGCTGCCGGGAAGAAGGCAGGAACACTCAGCAGTGCCTGGCCCGGGTTCGGGGGCATCAGGTAGACCTTGGCTCCTCTGCCGTTCCATCACAGGGGAGGGGGAGGTCCAGGACGGGGAGGACCAAACCTTACCTGGATGTCCCATGTCTTATATATTCTGGAAGTTGTGCAAATGCAGGGGTGGGCATAGATATTCTGCTGGGATGGGGCTGGGTTGGTGCCCTCGGACTCCGTGAGGCTCTGTAATGCTGCTGCTTTGGGCCCTGGCAGGATGGGCTGGGGTCTCCATGCCCTGGGTGGCAGTTTGACAACAGAGGTGCCTATTGGGGCCAGTAGGGGAGCTGGCTCCCTGGAGGGCTAAGCCCAACCAGCCATTCCTCCCCATCCCCGCATATTTCTCTCCTCCTGCTCCCTCACATCATCACACAAACATACACATAGGACCTTGGGGGGTGGGCAAGTCAGGGAGTGCGGGTATGGACCCCATTTCCGCATTCCTGTGGCAACCTGCCCCACAATTTTATTTGCACCTTATACACTTCCACTGACGACATTCCACACAAACACACACTTAGGGCCTTGGGAGTGAGCACATTCAACGGCATTTGGCAGGGGGATATTTCAGCCTCCTCCCGAGTGCCGGTGCCCACTTCCAATTTTAAACCGCACTTAGACACTGATGGCTGAGGGTGTAAGTGGGGTGGTGCGGTGACATCAGCTGGCATATGCCGGATGATGCCCGCACTGCCCACTCACCACAGCCATGGAATACACCTCATGATCACACAACACTATATTGGAGCAGGTGGAGGGAGACTAGGGGTCTTAGCCACCTCTGTTGTTGCTAGGCTTCCTGGGACTGGAGGCTAGGAGGGAGACCTGGCCGTCTGGTTGGGGTCTGGGGTGGTGGGTTGCTGTGCTCAGCGTTGGGCGGGGGAGCCTGCTCATCAGCACCCCAGCAGAAAGGGTCAAACTCTGGTTACCGGTGATGGTTGTACCCCATGTGCAGCAGTACCGGGACCAGAGTTAATAGGGTGTGTATGGGGAGCATGAGTGAGTGTCCGGCGTGCATTTTTGTAAGTCTTGGGTTGTATGTGCATGTGTGAGCATGAGGGAGGGAGTGTGTGACTGTGTTTGTGTATGACTGTATATGTCAGGTGGGGCCTTTGGGTCCTCCCCTCTCCTGGAACTTCTTTTGATGATATAGATCTTTGTCCCCCCTCCCCCTGCCACACCTGGTGTGGGGGCTTGTGCCATGGTCTGCCTGAGTGTTCGTGGCAACCGGGTCTGGGGGTTTAAGATTTTGGCATCAGCCTGATAGATCCCGGTGGCTGCCTGGTGGGGTCTGGGTCCCTGGGCTCTGCTGGGTCCCCGGCGGGGGTGGTCATCCCTGGGTCCCGGGTCGCTGGGTCCCGGGCTCGGCCGGCTAGGGGGTGGGAGGCTGCGGGCGGGCCTGTGGGCTTGCCGCTGATATCTCCAGGGACTCTGCCGGCTGCTGGTTGTGGCCCCCCGGGGCGATCCTCTGTGCCTCTCGAGGGGGGCGGGGGCCTTTCTGGTTGCAGTCTCCTTGGGGTTCCTGGATTCTGGGGCAACGCCTGGATTTCTGGGACTTGGAGCTCCCCCCGTCTCCTGTGCATCTTTGGGGGGCGGATCTGTGGTCCCTCACACTCTCTGTTGGACGCTCCTATAGAGAAACCTTAAATAAACAAGCGCGTGTACACACACAGGTGCTCACATGGTGCTCTCAAAAGTATGGGCTTGGGCACGTTCAACACATGTCTTAAGACTATGGGGGGCACTTAATGCATTGTGATTTATTATCGTGATTCTTCAGTAAAGCAATGTTGATTATATATATATATATATATATATATATATATATATATATATTTTTTTTTCATCAAGTTGACGCAGTGATAGGTAGATCTTGTTGTATTGTTGTTGTGTCCCTTTTTTGTGTCCTTTTGCTTTTTTTTGTCTTTTTCTGCAGGTTTAGATGCAGACTCTTGTTCATTGTTTATTTTTGTGGACCCCCCCCCCCCCTCCTCTCTCTCCACCTTTTCTCTTCCTTTCTCTTTCACCTCTGTCTCCGTGTCTGGTCGGAATTACAAAGCATTCAACAACAATAACAATAAAGTTTTAAGTATCAGGCGTGACATTAAAAGCAAACGCTTTGATGCTCCACCTGAGAATAAATCTGTAAGGCTTGTCACCAGCATTCAGACAACAATTCTGCTTGCTTCACAGCCAGACAGGACACGGTAAAAAAAAAAAAAACTTCAGAAAGAGGCTGTAGATTCAGATTTATAATTTGCACATTTCTATTTTAAAACATTTGTAGGCACTCGTTTGTTCCTCACAATGTGTACTTCTTCACAACTCTTATGTGTTTAACAAATGCTAGCTTTTTCTTTAATACCAGCCCATACACTTGATACACATTTGATAATGTTAGATAGTGTGCTGTTGGTTAAACAAAAACATTTTTTAGGATGTATTAAACACATCTCATTAACCCAAGATATGTTGGATGCACATTTGGTATAAACACAGGTGAAGTCAATTTCATGGGTTTTACCTGTGAACATAACCTACAATTAAACATACCAAAGTGCAACGAAAAGCCATCTCAACACTCAAGGGTAAGAATTCACTGATGTTAATTCAACTACAGAAAGTTTGTAGCACAACTTAACTAATAAGACATTTGATAACAAGCTAAATGGAGCCACACACACACACACACACACACACACACGGTTTCCCTAATCTTCATGCAGGTTGAAGACGAATGCTGCAGCATTATGCTAATGAGCATCTATGCTGTCCAATCACACGCTTCATTGACTGGAAGACAGGCAGAGGATGGGAAATCGAGAAAGAAAGATAAAATAAGAGGAAAAGAAAGGCATGGAGGGAAAGGATGAAAGTAGATGGATGAAGGAAGAACTGCTGTTTTGCAGGGATCTTGTACATTTTAGACATTTTTACAGGCTCAGCAAAAAAGAAATAAAAAAACTTTTAGGATAACTTGGTAAAATCTATTGGATTAAAACTGCAATGGGAAATTTGGAAAGCAAATTAGCTTAAAACATTTTCATGCATCATTTTCATGCATCACAACCTTCTAACATAGCATAGCTATAAATATGTTATGGAGATTAAAAAAAACTGAATAAAGTGGTTCTCTTGCATTTGTCTAACACGTTTCGGACTGAAAGCAACTAGTGGACCATCCTGTTGTTGGTCTTGCTGCACTTCCGCACTTCCCTGGGTCGTTCATTCATTACGCACTCATGAATTTAGCAACAAAACACCACTGATGTGAGGGGTTCTCTGCTCAATAATATCAGAGAAGGAGAACAGTTGGCTATTACCACTTCAACTTTAGGACAAACTACCATGGAAAACACTATTTGAAGTCACGGACAACAAAATACGATTGGACCTAGAAAACAGCCACTGGTGTTTAGCACTATCTCGCTTCGTCCGGCATTGCAGGTTTCTAGTTCCGACAAAAGCGCCTCAGGGAAGATACCTGAGGGGAAGAGTGATTATTCTGCATTTGTGTTTACTTTCAAATCCTTCCTTGTTTGTAGATTTGTAAATTTGTTATAACAGCTTTAATGGGGGACTAGGCAGTTTTAGCTTGCTTTTAGCACCCCTAGCGTCCGTTTAGTAGAACCATTATCTCCTCGCTGTGCGTTTGTCTTTTTAACACCTTAATCTGACTGCTGAAATGTTTCCCCAGCCTTCACTGGTGTCTACAAGAGTGATTCATAACTAAATTAAACAAATCAGCTGTGTTCATGATCTAAAACATGCAGGAAATGTGCTGGAAGCAGACTCCAGCACCGCCAGGTATGTCAGCTCAATTTTTTTCTAAAGTGGGGCAAACACTGTGCAACTTTTTCACTCGTAGCTTCAGCTCAAACTCTACGACTTCTCCACAGTGCAAATCTCACAAATCGTGCTCGCACTGGACAACCCCTTTCTCGGATGCGACCTGACTGATCACGCTGTGAGCAACAAGTCGGACCTAAACATATGCTAAAAAACAGCAGTTTTAATTCAACATGCCAGAGTTCTTTGTGTGGTTATTGATGTCTGTAGTTCTTCGGGAGTGCTGTAGGACACACAGGGATTTATGGCGGTTGGATGAGGAAGACGAAAGAAAGAAAGTAAATCAATGTTTTATCAGTTTAATTTGACATAAACACACTTTCTTGACAATCCTTGCCATTGTGTGCGAAAAAAAGTGTATAAATAAAAACAACCCATGTGTTAATTGGGAAATAGCTGATGAGTCAACTTGATGCATGTTTGCACATCTGGTACTTTCTGGGTCGCAGCCGCTTGCAGCGCCGCTTCAACAGTGCGATACCCTCACAAGGGACGAGCAAAATATCAAACACGCCAGAAATTAGTTTGAGCTTACAATTGCTGATCTGTAGCTGGTCACGTGGTGCTAACCACCTCTCGTAACCCCGTGTATGCTACACAACGCTCAGCGCAAAACTCACCCCGATCTTGTAGATTCTGGCACGAGGGGAAAATGGGCTCATGAAAATATTGCCAAATAGTTTCCCTTTAACCTGACTAAAATCAATGACGGAGAGAAACAAAGCTCTTGGTTGTGACTTTGCTGTACATGTGCATGTTAAGAACATGAATAACTACTTTAATAAAATACAAAAAAAATATATACAGATGATGTTCTGGAGTAAAAAAAATATACTGATATATTTTTATGCAAAAATATATTAAATGCAGAAGTACTTCATTTACTGAATGCATTTTAAAGTATTTATTTTCACTGAGGGAAATATAGGCATTTCAGATTTAAGGTGTAATTTATTATAAGGGATACTGCAAAAGCTGTTTGGCCATTTATTTTTTATCATTTCAGATGAGAGGGTTTGATTAACTGTAGCTGTTCATGTAAACCGTTAAGGATCAAGGAGACCATCTAATATGTGATATTGCATCTCAATATCTGAAAACAATACTGCATGTGTGGAAGCAGTACCCTTTTCTCTGCCTCTTGCTTGGCGTACCGCACCAGCATCGGCTCTCCGTGTTTCTGGTAGTACATTCTCTGGGAGCGGTCTGACAGAGCCGGTTCGTTGGGAAGGAAGCTGCTCGCCCACACCTGAGATGACACAAAAATGCAAAAGGAAATGGAAGATGGTGATGAGGAAACAGATACAAATAAACACTCTCATTAAAACGTGAAACTCACTGGAGGGATGAGGCATCTACCAAGAAAGAATAATTATATTTTAGTAAAAAAATACTTCTTGATCAGTTCCCTAAATATTACCCTCAAAACCCAGTACTGCTTTTGCAGAGGATATAATCTATCGCCAAACTCCTGTTTCTTGGGAGAAAACTATTTCTTGCCAGAACACTGGAAAATGTCTGGTGGGTCTGATGTGGATTGTACAAGCACTATAGCCTGAAAGAGAAATTTCAATTTGACAAAGCTTTTATGTAAGATGACTCAAAAATATCACATGAGCAACCAGCAAATGTACAATATTTTAGAGTTTGTCTACACCACATGTATTCTGCAGAATGTTTGGAACAAAATAATAGATTCATTGCAGTGAAATTGTTCATTTCAACCATTTAGGAACCTAACCATATTACATGGGCTGTGACTTTCAGTGACAAATAGCGAATGGCATTTGCATTTCCAAAGTTTGCGAGGGGTTCTCAACTTCCTTAACTCAACTTTTATCATGGAAGACCCTGTAAGGCAGGGGTGGGGACTGGGGAGGGCCACTGTCCTGTTTCAACTCACCTGATTTTATTCAACAGGTGATTAACAGGGTTCTGCAGAACTTGAAAAACTGCTGAACAGTTTCTTAAAACACTGAATCAGGAGTGTTGTACAGGGGTGGGAATTGATGAATTTTTATTAATATCAATGGCATTGTCAATTCTGTCTATCAATCCAATTCCCTTATCAATTCCACAGTAGTTCAATAGGTGGCAAAATTTGTTGCACACAGTCTCCTGCGTTATAACTGTTTAATAATCATAAAATATCAATTGTACCTGGTATTGTTCGGAAATGTCTTTCCAAATGTTCTTGTATATGTTCCCTGTAAAGGCAGAGTCAGCTTCTTGTTCTGTGTAATGTTGCTGTAGTTTTTGCAAAATGGGTTAAATTTTACCATAGGTCGGATTTTGTCGCTGGAGTCTGCTAGTGTGGAGGTGTGTATTTAGGACAAATGATGCTAACATGATCTTTTGCATGCATTGAAATTCACCAGGTCAAAATCACAATGTTCACTTTAAGTTATCACATATTTTGTGCGCTAATACTTTTGCATATTCGTAGTGTTTCCTCGCTCTGATGAAATATCTACTTTGTAAATATTGCAAGTTGCCCTGTTGTCATCCTTTCTCATAAAGTTTAACCAAACTTTCAAGCTTTTGTGTCACTTAGGCACTATGTTGTCTGCTGTTAAAAGGAACAACCCTAACCAATGGTCATGACTTTTGGGCAATGACCAATAAAACAATCGATAATAAAAACAAATGGCCAAAATTAACTTGCTCTGTGCGGTGGATAACAATTTAGGGCAGACAGTTCAGACATTTGGGAGGGATTCAAAGTAGAGCTGCTGCTCATCCATGTTAAGAGGAGCCTGCTGAGGTGGTTCAGGGATTTGGTCAGGATGACTCCTTGATGTCACAAGAGGGGAGGTCTTTCAAGCCTGGCTTGTTGGCAGGAGACATCTGGGTCAACCTAGTACAAGTGGAAGAATTGAAACCCTTAGCCAGTCCAGGAATGTCTTGCGGTACCATGGGTGGATCTGGTTGAGGTGGCTTGGGATAGAGGACAGGCTTGTGCTGCAGTCGCCACAACCAGGACCCAAATGAGTGTATGGCAAGGAGGGATGAGGTACTTTACTTTATAGCACTGTAAGATGCATTAAAAACACTAACTGCATCAGTAAAATAAGTGATTTCCAGTGGATGATGTAAATGTCAGTTCATTGTTTCACATGCCTCTAGAAACAAAGTAACATTCAAATGCTAAATTATATTTCTAACTGTGATAATGACTCAAAAACAAATGGCAAGTTTAAATCAGATTGCTTGCTGAAATGAACACATTGTTGAAACATTGCCCTCATCAGCCACCAACTGGTACTCCTTATCAGACTGCATTCACGTTAAATGAGACGCAGGCAATTTCTCCAATTGAGCAAGTGAGTGTCCCTGAGAGAATTATGCCTGAAGCTTCTAAAAAGACAAAAATAAATAAATAAATAAATAATAATAATAATAAAATAAACAAGACATCCTGCTTTTGAGAAAGAAATTTACTTGCATTGCTTGCCTCCACAAACAGCAGCAGTTTGACTTTTAGTTTAGCTTTAGAGCATTTTTTATGCCTCAAATTGTATTTCCATTGTGTTTCTAAAAGCGTTTTTATGGATGACGATGAACATAAACAGCAGACATTTGTATTTCTTGGGTTTGTGCTTTACGGCATTTTAACTGCTATTAAAGCTGACATGCAGTACAAAACAGCTCTAAGACTCAACTACAGTCTCATGACTTTAAAAATAAATCAGAGCTGGAGAAAACGGGTTTTGAACAGAGTGTACTCGGATTTGTTAAACATAAAACCCAACACTTATGCAAACAGACAAACAAGAAACAGAAAGGATGCAAAAGGATGTGGTAATATCAGGTTTTTGATGAGTGATGCCTTCACCAGAAAATTGATCAACCACTGCAGCGAAAACCGTATGTCTTTTGTTTAACATCCTTTTTTCAGCTTTTGTATGCATATTCTGAATTTTGTTTCCTGATATTATAGAAATTGCAGTTATTTTTCATCAACTGTGACCCAGTTTTGTCATCATTTTGCAGTGACATCATTCCATCACATGAGCTGGAACAATAATCAGAGAGATACTCTATCCCTCCAAGCAGCGCTGCTTTTGACCAAATGGTAAATTGTTCTTCAATTAAACCATCTAACTATACTAAACTATTTTCTACAGAAAAAAATGAGGGCTTGACAAAAATTCTAAACTGTTGTTTTGATTATCAGAATCACATTTTGCCTTCACATGGTGGGTGGGCATTAAAATTCTGCTAGGTTCGCCTCCAGCGCGTCATATATATTGTTCTGGTTTTACATTTATAAATATGACACAATATGTCAAAAGGAAGTAAATTTATTTCATAAATATGCAGCAGAAGTGGGATTTTCTTAACAATTCCCGGTACTTTACAACCCCAACCACCCCCTTAAGACACTGCCTAAAATTCCTGTCACAAAAGAAGAGACTAAAATTGGTTGGATAAAGAAAGAAACACAGTATTGTGAACATATAATGTGTGAGTCTTGTTTATCTGGAAATCACAAGCATGTATTCAAATTCAATGTTAAGAAAAGGTACAGTTTACTACAACAATATTTGTTTGCATTAATCAACCATCTGCTGTTTCATTTGAGGCAATGTCATTTTGTAGCATAATGTAACCATAGACCAGCATGAGGAAGAGGACCCTAACTGTTGTTGCTGTGTACGGCTCTCCAACATGCTACTGAGACCCCAAAGGGAAAGGGCAACTGTCCCATCCATTAAGCAACTCAGAAAAAGTGACAACTTTAACAGAAGAAAGCTACAGGGGATTTTGGCACACTTTAGGAGGGCACTACTAGGGCTGGACCATACAGACAAAAAGCATTTTGATAATATAAAATCCACATTGATCGATATAAATAATTATTGACAACTATTAAAAAAATGTAGAAAATATATTTTAAGTGCAGCTCTGGCTGTTTTATGTCAGTATTTTATGATAAAACAAGTAGGCTATGTTGTCTGACCTGGTTTTTTTCAATTGTCTGCTAATTTATTTAACGACCGTTTTTTATCTTTTGTCAGACTTGTAAAAATCTAAATATGGCCATGCCGATGAACTATCCATCTATCCATTAATTTTCAGCTGCTTATCCGAGGTCGGGTCGCAGGGGCATTAGCCTAAGCAGGGAGACCCAGACTTTAACCTCCCCAGCCACTTAGGCCAGCTCCTCTGGGGGAATCCTGGTGTTCCCTGGCCAGTCGAGAAACATAGTCCCTCCAGCATGTCCTGGGTCTTCCTTTAGGTCTTCTCCCGGTTGGACGTGCCCGGAAAACCTCACCAGGGAGGAGTCCAGGGGGCATCCTGACCAGATGCCCGAGCCACCTCAACTGGCTCCTCTCGATGTGGAGGAGCAGCGGGTCTACTCCGAGCCCCTCCCGAATGACCGAGCTTCTCACCCTATCTCTAAGGGAGAGCCCAGCCACTCTTCGGAGAAAACTCATTTCGGCCGCTTGTATCTGCGATCTTGTTCTTTTGGTCACTACCCAAAGCTCATGAACATAGGTGAGTGTAGGAACGTTGATCGACCGGTAGATTGAGAGCTTCACTTAACTTTGAATAATAAACAATAAAATAAAATCTGTCCACAACCAGAAAAGCTTTAGTGATGACAGGATGGGTTACATAACGCAGGACACACACACACACACACACACACACACACACACACACACACACTGACCTCTGGACAGTGTTTTGTCTTACTGTGTCATTTCTGGTGCTACATGTCGAAAACCACACAACCACCCTGTATCCGCAATCTCATTCTTTCAGTCCAAAGCTCGTGACTATAGGTGTGGGTTGAAACGTAGATCGACCGGTAAATCAAGAGCTTTGCCTTCCGGCTCAGCTCTCTCTTCCCCACGACAGATCGGTACAATGCCCACATCACAGATGCAGCACCAATTAGGGTTGTCGCGGTATGAAAATTTAACCTCACGGTTATTGTGACCAAAATTATCACGGTTTTCGGTATTATCGCGGTATTTTTTAAACGATGTTGCATATGTTCAGAAAGCATTGATAGTCCTGTTCTACACAAACTGAAATAGTTCTGAAAAGGTTTAACAGTGTTTATTAAACCTAAAATAACACAACGCCTTAGCAAAAGTGCAACTTTTCACAAGTAAAGGAACAAATAGCTTCTTTTTCTGGAACATGTTACAGTAGTCAGTGCAGGTTTAAATTATACAAATCCAAACATTCAAAACATAAACAATATGTAAACAAATCAAAGAAACACCACTTGTTTTCTCATATACTTGTTTTCTTCATTATCAAAATAAAAATCTAAAACTCCAGTCCACACTTGACTTGAGCACTGTACAAGTCAACCTTAAAAAAATATTTAAAATAAATAGCCACTTTAAACAAATTACTAAAATAACTACTACACTATGTAATCAAATACAAATGTTCAAGTATAAATGGCATTGAATAAGTAAACAAATCAATGACAAGGAACTAATTTCTCTTCATCATAAACAAATAAGATGCTTCATCCAGCAACAGGGTGTCCGTGACACGGTTTAAATGCTGGCAGAGGACGCTGCGGCTGCAATATATAGTGACTCGTTGCATTCTCCTTCAACCAAAAGTCCTCACGTCATGCATTTCAGCTAAAATGCTAATGTTAACTTACCTTGCACGGGCTGTAGAGACGTGGGTGATGGTCACGCAGATGTGCCATTAGATTCGAAGTGTTGCTGCCTTTTGCAGACACTTTTTTCCTGCACATTCTGCAAACGGGATAGCCGTCTTCTATTAACTGTCCCTCAGCATTTTTCAGAAATCCAAAATATGCCCATACTTCCGATTTAGTCTTCTTTGAGGGCTGATGGATGTCCTGGGTGCTGCCGTCTCCTCCTTCGGCCATTATTTCAGCTTCAAAGTTTTGGTGCCGTTGCAAACTAAAAAGTGCGTGTGCGGCGCACACGCACTTTTTAGCGCGCCGCGGGAACTTCAGCTGAAGCGACGGTGGCTGGTAAGGGTCACCACGCCGAAACCGCGGCCACGGTAAACCCACCGAGATAATTTAGTTTTTTAAAAACTGGACGGTTATTTTTATTGTCAACTTTTTTACCGGGGTTTACCGCTATACCGGTTACCGTGACAACCCTAGCACCAATCGCCTTTCGATCTTGCACTCCATCTTTCCCTCACTCGTGAAGAAGACCCTGAGATACTTAAACTCCTCCACCTCATCCCTGACCACTCAAGAACATTGCCTCAAATTTAAAGGAGTTTAGTCTCATCCCTGCTGATTCACACTTAGCTGCAAACTGCTCCAGTGAGAGTCGGAGATCACGTGCTGATGAAGTCAACAGGACCATATCATCTGCAAAAAGCAGAGACTCAATCCTTAAGCTACCAAAACAGATCCCCTCAACACCTAGGATGCACCTAGAAATCCTGTTCATAAAATTTATGAACAGAATCAGTGAGAATGGGCAGCCTTGGCGAAGCCCAACTCTCTCCCGAAATGAGGCCGACTTACTGCCGGTAACACAGACCAAGCTCTAACATGTTTCATATAAGAACCTAACAGCTCGGATCAGAGGGCCTGGTACCCCATACTCCCAAAGTACCCCCCAAAGTGTCTCCTCAGGGATGTGGTCAAATGCTTTCTCCAAATCCACAAAACACATGTAAGTCAGTTGGGCAAACTTCCACGCACCCTCCAGGACCCCTAAGGGTATAAAGTTGGTCCACTGTTCCACGGCCAGGACAAAAACCACATTGCTCCTCCTGAATCCGAGGTTCGACAATCGGCCGGACCCTCCTCTCCAGAACCCCTGACTTTACCAGGGAGGCTCAGGAGTGTGATGTCCTGTAGTTGGAACACATCCTGCAGTCACCTCTTTTTAAATAGGGGGACCACCACCCTGGTCTGCCAATCCAGTGGAACTCCCCCGATGTCCATGCAATATTGCAGAGCCACGTCAACCAACCCAACCCTAAAACATCCAGTGTCTTAAAGGGACTATAAGGAAGTTTTACAACCAGTACATGTATAGAAATTAAAAATGTCTTCCACATACATTCTCCTGCAATGCCCTGGTTCAGCAGAATGATCCTTGGCATTTTTTACAGTGATTGCCTTTATATTATATAGTAAAAATATATCCTTAGTAAATAGATATGTACCGCAGGATTTTAAGGTTGCTGTAATCTCTGGATCCAGATGACCTAATCTAACCTTTTCTTTTTATCTGAAGTCCTTGAGAAAATAGTGGCCAATCGAGTATGTGAGCATCTAAACGCTAATGATCTGTTTGAGGAATGTCAGTCCGGTTTTAGAGAGTATCACAGCACTGAAACAGCATTAGTGAAAGTTACAAATGATATTCTCATGGCCTCAGATAAGAATCATGTGTCTGTTCTAGTCTTGTTAGATCACAGTGCTGTCATTTAGCCTGGTGAGCTGCACAACCAGTAGGCTTTGGTCACTGAACCTCAGGGACCTGCTGGGGGTGTAGGGACTGAGAAGATCACCAATGTATGATGGTGCCTTTCCATGTAAGGCCCTAAAGACCAGAACCGGGATCTTGAAATGAACCCTGAAGTTGACTGGCAGCCAGTGAAGCTGGAGGAGAAGCAGGATGATGTGGGTGTGTTTGGAGGACTTGATCAGAAGCAGAGCTCAGGCATTCTGAACCACCTGTAGATGGTTCAGGGAGGTTCTGCTCAGACACGTGAAAAGAGAGTTACAGTAGTCTAAGCGTGAGGAGATGAAGGTGTGGATAACAATCTCAAGTTGAGTGGGACAGGATGGGACTCCGCTTAGCAAAATTCCTGAGATGGAAGAAGGAAGAGCAAACAAGAGAACTGACATGAGAATCCAGGTTGAGAGCTGGGTCAAAGGTCACACCAAGGTTCCTGACAGAGGGTTTGGTGTGGATGGAAGGAAAGCTCAGACAGATAAGAGCAGAACCACTCCGGAGCAGATCCTGATAGGCCTACCCAGTCTGTCAGCCTATCCAGTAGCAGGTGATGGTCAACAGTGTCAAAGGCGGCAGTCAGGTCCAGCAGGACCAGAACAGAACAGTCCCCTGCATTACTGTGAGTCAGAAGGTCATTAGAGACCCTCAGAAGAGCTGTTTCAGTAGAATGAGCTCTACGAAAACCTGACTGGAAACTATAATAGATGCTATGTTTGTTAAGAACAGCTATGAGTTGTTTAGCCACCACCTTTTCCAAGATATTGGAGATGAATGGAAGTTTAGAGATGGGTCTGAGAAGTGGGTGGATTACAGCATTCTTAAAGTAAGCAGGGACCTGACCAGAAACCAGAGAAGCATTAATTTTAGAGAGCACGCTGGGACCGATGGACTGAAAAGCACTTTTAAACAAAGATGAGGGTAAGATGTCAAGGGGGCATGCAGAGGTCTTCATAGAGTTAACTAGTTTGGTTAACTCAGGCAAAGAAACAGGAGCAAAGCTATCTAGGATGACGGGTCAGGTTGGAGTTGGGAGAGGCAGAGATAAGGCTGAAGGAGAGATGCTAGATCTAACCTTAGAGACTTTGTCTATAAATAAAAATGTCAAACTCCTTATAGTACCTTTAAGAGCTAGGGCAGATCTCATCCACCCCTGGAGGGTCACTACAGAGCTTTTTGACCACCTCAGTGAGCTTGGCACCAGAAATTGGAGATTCCAACCCGAAGTCCCCAGACTCTCTTTCGTCGCTCGAAGACATGCCAGTGGTACCCTGCCCAACGATCTACAATGTCCTGAGTAGAGGTCAGCAGCAAAATGTCCACACTATAAACAGTGTTGGTAGCACACTGCTTTCCCCTCCTGAGGCGCCACATGGTGGGCCAGAGTCTCCTTAAAGCCATACGGAAATCTTGCTCGATGGTCTCACTGAACTCTTCCATGGCCTTGCCTTCGCGACCGCCCAAGCCCCATTCCACTTGGCCTGCCGGTACCCATCAGCTGCCTCTGGAGGCCAAAAAGACCTTGTAGGACTCTTTCTCCAGCTTGACGACATCCCTAACTGTCGGTGTCCCCCAGTGGGTTCAGGGATTGCTACCACGACAGGTACGATGACCCTGCGGTTGCAGATCTGGTCAGCCGCCTCGACGTCATACTTCTGATTTAGTCACATTAACAAAAAAAAGGGAATCTATTAAACCTCTGACAAGGTTTTACTTTTTTTTTAGTTTGTTGACTTCATCGTTGCTGTTCACGAGGGAAGAGCAGGCAAATCCAACACTTGACAGAAAACTGTGTTCCATGATGGCCACTGATGTTAAAAAGTGTATAGCTATTCCAGAGGCATATATTTTCCTTCTTCTTCTCTGATCCGGTGAGACCAAAGGTATCAGAAGCCACGCTGCCTGCAGAACACGATGAACACTTTTTATTCATTATTCTTCAAAGTTTTAGATCTATGTTTCTTAGGTTTTGGCCTGGGGGCTGGAAAGGTTTCTCTTTTCTCTCCCCCTCACACACACACACACACACACACACACACACACACACACACACACACACACACACACACACACACACACACACACACACACACACACACACACACACACACACACACACACACACACACACACACACACACACACACACACACACACACCACTTGGAGTTGGTATTTATCAAGAAAACATAATTAAATATATGAAATGCTTAAACTTTTTTAAAGCTCCATTGATGCCTGCTTCCAGATTTTGTTTGGATTTTTTTAAAAACATTTTATACCCTGTCCTTTTTAACACTTAAACATGTTCTAAATAGTTTGATACCACCTGAAGTACAGATCTTTTTAGGAGAGTTATTCTGTTTCATCATTCTGATTTCCAATTTCAGGTGCCATACTGCCATCTGTTGGTCAACATTTTAAATTCTGTTTGACATGTTCTTGGTTTTTACAGAGTACTTGGATCATAGCTTGTCCTGTGAGTGGATATATATACATTTGGCTTAGTGAAAAAAGATGTTTAAAAAGTCCTACAGGAAAATATGGTGATTTTAAATATAAACAACTTCTAATCCATATCTGACATGAATACTGGAGTTTACATGTTTCATCTACACAAACCTTAAAGATTAAACACAGGTTAAACCCTATATAACCCTAACCTTAGGCTGCATACAGGCCAGACAGAACATTTTATACATTTTGTATTATGAGGAGGCAGACTGTTCTCATGAAGCCTCAAGCTGCTGCAGTGACTTTATTCTCCACATTTCAGATAAACATGTCCATGATCACGTGTTACCTGTAGTTGTTGACAGCTTTTATTCTCTTTCAGCCTTTCAAAATTCAGCAGTATGCTCTCTGCTGTAGCACTTTTTTTAAACATTGCACTCATGTGACAGTTTGACAGGAAATGTTTTTTTTTCTCTCCAGGCTGTTAGTCTTGCCAAAATCACCTTACTGAAGAGGAAAATATGAAGACAAGCAAAACGCATCAACTAAGTTTGTCCATTTTCACAATATTTTAAAGGGTGAACTCAAATCTTTTGAAATGGGTTTCAGTGGAAAAGTTATAGATGATTCATCTTGTTGGTTGTAGATGGCTCTTAGCCTAAAAATCTAGACAAACTGTAACAGTAGCAAAATATTCCGCCCTGCAGGTCGGTCTAACCATGCTCCAATGTAGCACCAGCTGGTCTACCATTGGCCCCAACAATTGTAATTTGGACCAATTGATGATCTTTGTTTGTAGAACGAGACTGGACATAAGAGCTGCAACTAGGACTGAAACGAGTCTTCAATGATTCGAACGGTTCGATTAATTAAATTCTTTGATTCTTGTTTTACTGATTTGAAGCGTTGTTAAATGTGCGTAACACTGTCTAAACACATTTTACAGGCACACAGTGTGGTAATCTAGGTGCTGTGGAGGAGAATAGAGAAACCAGCAGACACAACCCATTGTAAAAGGCAGAAATGGTCCGAAGTTTGGGTTTTGAGTGAAACTACGAGCAGAAATGCTAATGCTAAGCTAGTGTGTAACATGCTCAATCAAATAGGGTTCAGAAACAAAAAAGATAGTTGTGAATAACTAAAGTCTACAAGTGAAACAAAACTACCCACCAGTGCTACAGCACTATAATGGAGCAGAGCCGCAGCGGCTAACTGGAGTCTGGTTGTTGCTACGAGTCTGCTCCACAAACCGCAGCAAGGGTATGGTAAGCCATTGTAGCTTGTAATTGAATAACACTTCTATATTTGAATACAATTTAGACTGGATTATGTTGCCAACCCGTCCACAATAAAATATATATGTCACCATTACATTGTTACCATTAGAAATGACTGCTCCACTGCTCCTTTCTGATGCAACATTCAAAAGTTATTAAAATAGCCACAAGAAAGACCTTTATGAGCTCATTTGTTTTAAAACAACAGCAATTAACTTTGGAACTGGTAATGTTGTGACTAGCTGTTAGCTCATTAATCCAGTCAAATTAAGGCTTTACAAACACCTATCTACAACTAATAAGATATCAAATAACTTTTATATAACAAATCCACTTCAAAATATGACTAATTACAACATTTTATATAATTTAAATATACATTTATATATTAACTGATTAAGAATGTGAGGAAAGAGAACGAGAACATAAACAAGAAAGAGGGAAATCAGTGGATCCTGGAAAAGGTAGAATTGGTAGAAAGAACAGAATAAGGAGAGAGTGGTGATGAAGGTCACACCACAGCCTGAACAGGTGAGTCTTCAGCTGCTTTTTAAAGGAGACCACTGAGTCCACTGATCTCAGACTCAGAGGGGCAGAGTTCCAGAGTCTGGGG
This sequence comes from Nothobranchius furzeri, assembly GCF_043380555.1. Classification (NCBI taxonomy): domain Eukaryota; kingdom Metazoa; phylum Chordata; class Actinopteri; order Cyprinodontiformes; family Nothobranchiidae; genus Nothobranchius; species Nothobranchius furzeri. The sequence goes on along the minus strand of NC_091746.1, from coordinate 43,730,790 downwards.
GCCACAGCAGCAAATGACCTTTGGTCTTTAGCCTGGTGTGCTGCACAGCCAGTAGGCTTTGATCACTGGACCTCAGGGACCTGCTGGGGGTGTAGGGACTGAGAAGATCCCAAATGTATGATGGTGCTTGTCCATGTAAGGCCCTTAAAGACCACGGGCCTCATTTATCAAGCTTGCTTACGCACAAAATGGGGTCGGAAAACTGCGTAAGCAACTTTCCACACAAACTTTGGGATTTATAAAAGAAAACTTAGCGGAAAAATGTGCGCAACTTTAAATTGACTAAGGACCTGGCTTACACACATGTTGGACATGGAGAACACCTGCAGTGCTGCTGCTGAGAAGGATAAAATTATGAAATCCTGCAGCATTATCACTTGTACTGCTTCGTTTTCACACAGAACAAGACCCCCCCCCACACACACACACGTGCGCACACTCACCCCGGCTTTCCACAGGAGCCGTCAGCAGCATGTTACTGCAGCAGCACGTCATAGCTGCTGATAGGAACCGCTGTGGTCAACAGAACCTTTTCCACTGGAGCCGTTAGCAGCGCGAGTCGGCCGCGTCTCAGGAGCAGCATGTCGCGGCACTTACGCGCCGGTTCTATTTTCTACGCGCGACACCTCTGAAACAGGTCCATTTCGACATTTTTGGGGAAGGAAAGACAGGAAATCGGACGCGGAAATGGAGAAGCTCTCGAGATTTTCAGAATAAAGAACGTACTGCCTTCCGGTTGCTTTACTTTTAAAAAACGTTACTAACTGTGCGGCCCCGTGAGAAGTTATCACATAGCTAGCGGTCTCCTTTGTTTTTCAGGTCCGTATTGGCGATTATAAAACGGACAGAACATAAAACACAAACCATGTTGTAATTTTCTCCTGCTTGTTGTTGTGTTTACTGACAAAGTCACTCGTGTGACTTCGTGCTCTGTCGGTGACAGCTGCTCCCCTGCTGCTTCGCGTCTCGTGGGAAGGGCCAAGCAGCAGCTAGACGTGCTGCTGCAGTAACGTGCTGCTGACGGCTCCCGTGGAAACCCGGGGTCACACACACAGCCTGAAGCGCAGAATACAGAATGCAGAATATCAGCAGCAGGACAGATTGAGACAGAATGTCATGCGTCTGTGACAGTGTGTGTCCTGTCACTGTGACAATTTCTGCTTGTGAAATTGAGCTTTCTTGATCTGCCTTGATCTACGGTCGCCATGTCATTGGCGGAGCACTGCAACAGCCGGCTTATTTATGTGCATGAGATCCACAAGGCACTTTGCATTGACTATTTATGGCAGTAAGTAGGCGTGGTGAGGGCGGGATGTGACTAAAATGCAGTTGAGAAACATTCTCGTTAGTCTCCGATTTATGAAGCGGAGATTGTGTGCAGCTGTGCGTACTCCATGTTTGATAGATCATAAACCTACTTGGTGTAAGTACATTTTTTTTGCTGAGCTTAAGTACGGTTTTAGTAAGGATTCTACGCAGTGTTTGATAAATGAGAACCCAGAACCAGGATCTTGAAATGAACCCTGAAGTTGACTGACAGCCAGTGAAGCTGGAGAAGCGGGGTGATGTGGGTGTGTTTGGAGGACTTGGTCAGAAGCCGAGCACAGGCAGAATGGGACCCAGCTTAGCAATGTTCCTGAGATGGAAGAAGGAAGAGCGAACAAGAGAACTGACATGAGAATCCAGGGTGAGAGCTGGGTCAAAGGTCGCACCAAGATTCCTGACAGAGGGTTTGGTGTGAGAAGAAAGCTGACCAAGAGTCTCAGACTTTGGGAACCAGCTTGTCTGGCGAACAGATGAGGATCTCAGTCTTAACTTCATTCAGTATCTTCAATGATGTGTGCTACTTGTCCATTAGGGTGTCCGCTTGTTCTAATATGGTGCCTTCACATTGAAACATCCAAAAGAAGGACTTCATAACATGACAGCTAGATTTCGAATAAAGTAAGTGGTACTAGGTAAACCAGAATAAAATTAATCCCTTTATGAAGGAAGGTGTAGATTGTGTGTTTCATACCTGGCAGTGAGGATGTGGATTTGAACAGCCCATCATAGCGCCTTTATTCTCAAAGATCTATGAAGCAGAAGGAGGGCAAGTTAATTCAATGTGTAGCTAAGACTTTAACCCATTTTGTCACCAACCAGGTTTAAAATAAAAATATTTCAGAGAACTTTCTACATCATTTAGTTAAGTTAGTTTAATTCAGCAACTATGATGCAGTGACTGATTGGTAATAGCATAAATTGATGTTAGGATTTTACATTTATTTTAACCAATTTTCAACCTATAAAGATGTATCCAAATCCAATAGAAGACATTTTAAATGGTGAGATGCTGAGAAAAAAAAGCATGGCAATTCTGTTAGAATATGATAGACATCGCTGGGAGGATAATTGGATTAGCAGAGAGAAAATGGCCAGGATTGAGCGTGTGTATTCTGTACCTGAACCCAAGGGTATGTAGCACCCAGATCCTCTAAAAGCTCCGCCCACTTGTCAATCACCTTGACAACTTCTTGTCTTTTCATGAGAGGGAGGGTGATGTCAGACCAGGGATGAAAACACATGACCTTACTGGAGGAGGTAGAGAGCAATAGAGTTAATGAGAATGTCATACAAGATTAAGATAAATTATGAAAAAAACTTTAAGGGATTTTAGAGTTTGGGATGTTAAAATACAAAAATATATCCATTTCATTTACTCTAACAAAAAGAAATATTGAATAGCTTTTTTTTATTACCAGTATCTAGTCTTGAGTCATCCCTCGGTCCTTAATGACAGAGGTGACTAAAGAGACTTTTGATATCTTCAAACTGTCTTTGTAGGGAAACCAAAATATCTTGTAATGATTTATTTTCATCTGTCTACCCATTCATCTATTCATCCATCCTCAATTGGGTCAAAGCAGTAAAAGGTCCAAGAGGGAAGCCCCAACATTCCCCCACCCCAGCAATGCTCTCTAGCTCTGTCTGGAGGATCCCTCATTCAGACCACAGACGACATATCCAGATGGATCTCAGTCTGATTCAGGATCTCCGTCCAGTGTGGCATTCCAGCAAAAACCTCCAGAAGGTGACCGGGATTCTTCCCAAACACCACAGCTGATTCCTTGCGATAAGGAGGAGGAGGAGCAACAGCAGTAGCAGCTCTACACCATGCTCCCTATGATGGACCTCCCCACCTTAGCTCTAAAGCCTAGTTTATGCATCTGCAACAAAGTTGTCCATGTTAAAAAAGTCTCTGAAAAAAATGTATAAATAAAAAATAACACAATAGTAAATTCACTATCTTGGACCAGATACATGTCAGGATACAGAACAGTGCTACGCCCTCTGTTGTCCTGGCGGAGAATTGCTTTGCAACACTCACTAAGAGATGGAGAAGTACGAGAGCAAAATGTCTCTGTCAATGTGTGTGTGTCTCTCCCTTGTAGAGCTGACGGAGAAGCATAAAGTAGGCTTAAGGCTGAGCCCGGCCAATCAACAGAGGATGTTAATCTTATTATTTTGGTCATGATCCAAAACTCTAAATCACAGGTAAGGTCTGGAGCATAGACCAGTAAATCAAAATCTCTGTTGCCCACTACAAAAGACCAGAGCAGCAGATTCATTCCTGAAGATGAAGCCTCTACCTCTCACTTCCTACAATCACTCCAACTCCACTTAAACTTGTCTTCTGAAATCACTCCCAACCCAGAGGGAGAGTCCCACCTCAGAGTTTCTGAACTGCTTAATAACGAACAACTGTGCAAAAAAAGATTACAAGAAAGGGTGGCTCTTTAAAAGCAAACCAACCTTAAGGTGATAAGCCCAAGCTACTAAATATATACAATACATACAAATACAATATCACGATATATTGAGGATTTCACCTCGATAACGACAAAAGGACGATAACTACAGGTATGTGCAGAAACAAAAGTTGTCCACTAGAGGAGGCTGTCACATGTATTACGTTGAGTCACATTATTACGCGACTCAGGTGGTACAGCTTCTTAAAGGGATACGAACGTTGCCAGCCTACACACATCTTTTCATTTTTTTAATTAACAAATTTATTGACATGGGAAAAATTATCTCGATAAGAGTCAGAAATTTTGATAACGATACATTTTTTATTAATTGCCCAGTCCTAACAAGCAGTTCTAAAATTGTAAAAGCAAATAAGACTTTTTCAGGAAATAAAATATGACACAGGCAGCCAGTAGAACAATAAATCTTCTGAAGATTACCAGGTCCCTAATTTCAAACAGACCTCAAAATGATTAGAGAATTATATGCCTAATATAGAGGTTCCATGTACTTTAGCCAGTGAAAAACCTTTTTTGCCCTTTTCTTGGTGTTTCACCATATTTGGTCCAATAATTGTGTTTACATTCAGACATCTCCTCCATCTGTCTCCTCTTGTACTGTCTGCTACTCTTGGTGTGTCTATTATTCATCAAGATTGCTCTGTTGTTGGTCTGGTTGTGATTAATAATTAACCAGGGCACTTCTGGTGCCATTGATCTTTTTGACTCGGTTAAATTGATCATCTGCGAAAGGGCTGTTTTTTTCACGACTGGTGTGAAGTGAAATCACGAGACTATCCAGAGACCACCTGTCAAAAACAGCAGCATGTCTAGTCTGAGAACCCTATTTTTTTCAGGGGAGTTTGTTGTCAAATCATTGGTTGGTGCCATTTTGAGGATTGACAAAAACAAAATACTTCATTTAGATGAAAAGTTTACATTTTGATTTTTCTTTTTACTGGTTTAGATTAATGTGATTTGTAAATCCCATTGAAACCAGAAGTGGCAGCTACAGGTGGAGTTAAGACATTTAGTACAAAGTTGTAATGAATCAAGAAAACAGAACTGGCAAATATTGCATAGTTATGTTTTCTTTTTCAACTGAAGTAAATCTGTTGAAATTAGGGATATGCCAATATGAAAGTATGGGCTGATATCCAATACTGCCATTATAAACAATGTTTACTGATATTTTGCTACACTTAAAATGTGTCCAATTTTGTCCAATCGGAAGGTTGCAGGTTCAAGCCCCGCTCAGTCTGTTGCTGTTGTTGTGTCCTTGGGCAAGACATTTAACCCACCTTGCGTGCTGGTGGTGTTCGGAGGGACCAGTGGCACCTGTGTACGGCAGGCTCGCCTCCGTCAGTGTGCCAGGCAGCTGTGGCTACAATGTAGCTCATCACCACCAGTTGTGTTGTAAAGCACATTGGGGGTTCCAAGACTCTAGAAGGCACTATATCAAATGCAGGCTATTTACCATTTACATTAAAGAAACTAAGAACTTGGCCAACTGAAACTGCGTACCACTGTCTGAACCACTTTGTAGAGATTAGATATTAGTAGATTCACTGCATGTCCTTAATGCCTCTTTGAGTTTAAGAAAATGTTGTGTTAGCGCACGTGTTTGCTCTCCGACTGCAGCACATAGACAAACAGTTGCGACTGTCAGAGTCAAATGCATTAAATGTCTATTGACAATCAGACTCTTCGGGGACAGAGACAGAAAGTATACAGGATCAATAATTGAACATAGCTTTGGTGTTTATGCTGTGAGCAATAAATGGTTGTATATATGAATTGTTCATGAGACAGACTTTACAGTAGCTGGAAGCTCTCAATGTGTCTCTTTAAATTTTCTAGTCAGACTCTACAGAACAAATGTTACCCTGGTGCTCAGAAACAACCAGTTCTTCATTAATAATATAAAAAACTCTACCAGGCTAAGAAAAAGCTTTTTAAAATAATGTTCCAGGACCGTTGGACGTACGGACTCTAACTGGAAATGTGGTCAAATCAGATTTCAGATTTATATATTATTTAGAAGAAATTGGTGGACCAATTTAAAATGATTAAAACAAACAAACAAAACAAACAAAAAAAATCTGGAAAAATTGCAAAAGACAACAGGCCTCCAAAGGTCATGGCCTGCTGTGCATGGTTATACTCTGCTGCCTTCAAGGCAGCATAGTTTCGTGGGACCTCCACATGCATTTTCCAAAAAATGAATAAATATTCAGATTCTGCACACATAAGGCAGGGTTGAAAAACAATGGTGTATTTGCTTGGACTACATGCATTCTTTACATGACTATAAAAACGTGAAGATTGTTGAAACTGAAGAAAATCAACAGTCACATGCATGTTTGCTAAATGTTTTCTGGCAGAAAAGAAAAAAAAACCTGGAGTTACCTTGTTTGGATGTTTGGTTTATCTGATTACCAGGACATGCTTGAAGAGTTGTGCACAAAATTCTGTGAAATTACAAAGTGGTAAACACATTCTTATGCCAACTTCTCCTGGAATGTCATATACATTTAGAAACGAAGGTATATGGATGAATTTTTTTTTTGAAAATTTTATATTTTCTCTTTTATGAAATTACTGTATTTTCCGGAGTATAAGTTGCACCAGCCATGAATGAAGAAAAAACATATAAGTCGCACTGGACTATAAGTTGCAGTTTGGGGGGAAATTGTATTATTTTTCTTACAAAATCTGAGACCAAGCATTTCACTTTGCAAGACAAGTACCGGTAACAATAACAGAATAAACAATCAGGGTGCAGCAGCGCGCCACTGTCTCCAGCAGAGGATGGCGGAGTTTCAAAGCCTCCCAGCGGGCGGGGAGAGTGCTCGCAGCACCTCACCACAGGCTACAGCAGGTGATGGCGGTGTTTGAAACCCTCCCAGCGGGGCAGAGGAGCTGAAACCTGGACCGGAGCTGGCCCGCAGCAGCGCGCAACGGTCTCCAGCATGTGATGGCGGGGCAGGGGAGCTCATTCCTGGTCCGGAGCCGGCCCGCAGCAGCATGGTATACATAATTTGGTAAATAAGTCACTTTGGTATATAAGTCGCAGGACCAGCCAGACTATGAAAAAGAGTGTGACTTATAGTCCGGAAAATTCAATTCAATTCAAAAATACTTTATTAATCCCAGAGGGAAATTAGACGGTAATCAAATACGGTAATCAAAATAAATATAAGAATCTACTCTGAAGAAGACACATCCAGTGTCGAAACGTTAGTTTCTTTTTTACTTGCACCGAACAAACCTTTGCTCACCTGAGAGCTCCAGTCTTCCCGTTTTTGATTCTAAGCGTCCATTGGCTGTGCAGCACCATTTGTGAGTGCATGATGCGCAAAGGGCTCTGCTCTTTATCCTACTCTAAAGTAAGGTTGTATTTAAGTCCCGTTTAAGAAAATTATCTAATTATAGCACTATAAGCTGACCTTTCTTAGAAATCAAAGCAATGGGAAAGAAAAATTAAGCATTACTAAATCTTTTGTCACAGCAGTGCTGATAGGGAGCATATAACTGAGGAAGGGTGATACAATAAATCTTCAGTAACTGTCTTATCTTTCCCCTAAACTCATTTCTCTTTTGTCTCTCGTGACCCAGATCCTCAAAATCCTGTTTCCTGTGTTGTTTTTTTCCTCCACTAATTGGCTCTGTGGATGTAGCTCCAAGCTACAGTTTAGCTTCACAGTTCCCTTCTCTTAAATATGGACACAACTACATGAATAGAGCGAATGCAAAAATAAAAAGAAAAAAGAGGAAAACAAAGTCTGTACCAATTCTAATCAAACACAGATATCGTATTAGGAAAAACACACGGGCTCACTTACAGCTAGATTGAATCAGGCTGAAAGACAAACACCGAACTGTGAAAGTCAACACAAAGACGGCAGAAACTGTCAATCACGGCTGTTTCAGTGCTTTTTACAATGAGTGTGGCAAGCTGTACCTGACAGCCGCTACATCTGCCAACACGGGGGAATTAAACCCACAGTTCAGTTCTCAACCAGCACATTCAGTGCAGGGGTTTGATTTAATCTATTATTCAGTTGTTATGCAACTCTGCTGTCAGGCAGAATCATCCACGTATTCCCAAAATACAAGATTGCAGTGGAATTTTATCTACAGGCAGACAATCATAACTTCACAAGATGGGAAAAAAAGAAAGAAATAATGTGAGTGGTCTTTGTCCGTTCTTGTAGTCATAAAAATCTGCTCTGTAATCCGTGGCGGGCTAAAATGATAGGAAGGTCAGAGCAGGAGCAAAGGAACATCGTATTTGCAGGGTCTTGGTTTCTCCAGATGATGAACTGTGCCTCTTAATACTTCTTGGATTAAGTGTCACATAGGTGCACACACAGCTTGAGGATTGAGGTAACTCGTTTTCTTTATGGGCACAACACTATATCAAGTCAGCAATCAATAAATATAATTAAAGCAACAGCTTCAAGTGGCTTCAGGAAAAGCAACATTTTAGACATTTTTTATTTCAGACACTTCAGTGTTGGATGATGCTAAGCATCAGTTACCAGTGAGAGAGCTCCATCTGTTGGCAGCTTGAAGTCCTACATTCTTAACATTAGTATTTTTGTGATTGTTTGGGTCTAATGGTGACTAATCCTGGTCCATAAGAGTCACTATCCTGTATGGTTTAATTGTTTCTCTACTCCAACACAACTGATTCAATTATTTAATTATTTGATCAGCATCTCATCAGGCTCTGCAGAAGACTTTAAATCCTCCACCTTATAAAACCAGGTGTGTTGGAGCAGATAAACTTGCCACTACAGTTTTATGGTGAGTTCAAGATTCCCTGACAATAGACGGCATGAAGCAACCATAAGGCAGTGTCATTGGACAAGACACTTAACCCACCTTGCCTGTTGGTGGTCGAAGGGGCCGGTGGCGCCAGTGTTCGGCAGGCCTCACCTCTGTCAGTGAGCACCCCGGCAGCTGTGGCTACAATGTAGCTCATCCAAGTTTTTCATGTTTTACTAGTGGTTTTTAGTGGTTGAAGGTTACAATACTAGCTTACTGCCTATATGTACATATAAAAATGTACCTTTGTTATTGTGTTTCTTCAAATGAAGTGTTGGTGCTGCTGTAACAAGTGAATTTCCCCACTTTGGGATTAATAAAGTCTATTCTATTCTATTCCATCACCACCAGTGTGTGAATGACTGATTGTGTTGTGAAGCACCTTGGGGGGTTGTAGAACTCTTAACCCCCAAATTCCACTACCTCCGCTCCGCCCCCGCCTTCCGCAGCTGCTCGCTTCCGAACTCAATTTTTACTGGTACCCGCTCTACAACGGCTCCGCTCCGGTGCGGAGACCTGAGGTGCGCAAACAAGCATGCGAAAGATTTTCGAGATCTTGCGATACAGTCCGAGCAATAAACACGGAAGTTAGATCCAAACACCCGTTGTGTGGGAGAAGCATCGAAATGAACTGTTTAATCTGCCCATCATTTGTGTTGAGAGATCAGCAGTGTTTGGATCAACAAAGTGTGACTACTTTGATAGTGGAAACTGTATTTATGGCTTACTTTTGTGCATTTAAACTTCAGCCGCCATTGATAGTTGTTAAAAGTTGTTAAACCTGTGCATATGAAACAAAAAATGCTTTTTGTTTATCGATTTATTGTGAAATAACGGAAGCTGTGCTCCCTTTCCTGTTGGGCGGTTGTGATTCCTGTCCACTGACTGCGGACAAGCCGGACGCCGGAACAGAGGGCGCCGCACTGCGCCGCACTGCCGCAGCACGGCCGCAGTAGTGGAATTGCTCTGATTGACTACAACGGGACCGATTTTGCTCCGGAGTTCATGCCGGAGCAGAGCGGAGGTAGTGAAATTTGGGGGTAAGAAGGAGCTAAACAAATACAGGCCATTTACCACTAATAAGAATGTGTCATAATTTTGAAAGGAACATTGAAATGCAGACATCAACATGGTTCAAGTGAATCAGGCCTTTTTAGCCAACTTGAAGCAAAGAGACTGGTAGAAATGTTACTTTGATTTGTTGAGAACTATGGTTTTATATAACCAACGGCCAGCTAGGGATGGACATAGCAAAATACACTGCCTAACCAAAAGAAAATTTACCACCAAAACAAGTTACACACTCTGGTTTGTTGGACCACCTTAAGCTTTGATTACAGCACACATTCACAGTGGCGTTGTTTTGATAGGCCACTGCAATGTCACCAGATCTATCTCCATCCAGTGTTGCATTAATGTGTCACCAAGACCTTGCATTGATGATGGTAGAGTCTGACCGCTGAACAGTCTTCTCCAGCACATCCCAAATATTCTAAATGGGGTTAAGGTCTGGACTCTGTGGTGGCCAATCCATGTGTGAAAATGATGTCTCGTGCTCCCTGAACCACTCTTTCACTATCTGAGCTTGATGAATCTTGGCGTTGTCATCTTGGAATATGCCCATGCCATCAGGGAAGATGGAATAACCTGATCATTCAGTATATTCAGGTAGTCAGCTGACCTCATTCTTGGAGCACATCCTGTTCCTGAACCTAGACCTGACCAACTGCAGCAACCCCAGATCATAGCACTGCCTCCACAGACTTGTACAGTAGGTAGTGATGTTATGCTCGAGTGGGCAACTCAACTGTTGTATCGATCTTTCAAATCAGAAGTGTCTGCAAAGACGTGCCGATGCCTCGCTTCACTGTGCGTGTGACCAAGTGACTTTTTTACCTGCTTCGTGTCAGCCTTGAATTCAGGGCGAGGAGGTTAATATGGTTAGCGGCAGAAATGTTTCTTTAAAGAATCTTAACAATAGACATTATTAATGTCCATGAGCTTTACAGTTTCTCCATTAATCTTAGGATTTACAAGTCCTAAGCAAACAGTCTCTCTGATATCCAGTACTGTCATGATCCTGTTCCTGCCTAAGACCTGTTGCCACAGCAGCCACAGCCCGCACCTCATCAAGCTCCAGCCAAGCTGTTTCCCCAGCAACCACAGACAACTCACCATCCACATCATCCAAACCACCTGTCTCTCATTAGCTCCTCATCAGCTCATCACACACACCTGCTCCTCCTGCTATATAACTCCCAGCCTGCTCTCCAACCGGTGCCAGATTACTGAACACGTTTTTGTTAGTAAATTCTCCAGCCTTTCACCCACCATGACTCCACGGATCCGAACCTTGCCTCGTCCTCTGACCTGCCTGCTCCTCGTGCCCTCCTGTGATTACCGCTTTGCTCCCGACCACGTCTTTGGATTTCCCCTATTGGAGTTACTGCCCCTCTGACCTCCTGGCCACGACCCTGCTCAGTCCTCGACCACGTCTCCGGATTCCCCTGTTGGATATTCAACCTCTCAGATCTTCTGGTAACGACCGCCTGTCTTCTGACCTAGCCTCTGCCTCTCCAGTCATCGCCCCTTTTCCCTCTTTAATAAACATTCTTAAACGTGTCATTCTGTGTTGGGTGTTTTTACGGGTCCGCCAGCTTGAGTATATTACAAGTACGGCCGGGGGAGGGGCTGAAGGGAGCCATCAGGGAAATGGATACAACTGATGAGCTATGAGGGGAGAAAAAAGCATCTGCAATAGTCATCCCTGTGATTAGAATGAACCTTAGGAATACAGAAGTCACCTTCTCTGACCCATCCCTGTTCATAGCAGTCCATGCCTGCAACTGTACAGTATTCTTTGCTGGGACAGTCACTACGTAACACAACTACACATCTTACATATAATATATCTAATATTAGATTTTAAAAGACAGAAACTGACAGATTTGAATATAATTTTATTGTCACATACAATGGCCTTTTGTATTCCATGCTGATGTGATGTTTAAGTCTGGCCAGCAGATGTCACTAATTATATTGGGTTCAAGTGGTTCACAACACTGAACCATTTCAAACCATTTGCTTCATATAGGTTCATTGGTTTGGAAAGCTTTGGTTTCTCCATCACTAACAGTAGGAACTAGGCATGATGGGTGCATCATATGCCTCTCTTCTTACCCTGATGAGCCCATCATGCTGGAACAGGGTCCATCTGGACTTATCTGACCTGTTTTTAAGGTGTTGGAAAGTTCTAAACCCAGTGCCCATCTCCAGCTGTCTCTGGGCAAACAGGCAAGCTAAAGCCTGAACAGATTGCCAGTCCATTGAAGAGTCATTGCACCAGTTGTGGTTAAATAACTTGTTGCCAGCTGAAATGTAATTATTATCCAGTAGGAGGTCTCATCACTATTTGCTTAGTTAAATCCAGGCAATGACTTTTTTTTTTTTTGGCCAGGCAGTGTATCTTAATCTATAAATGTTAAGGTGTCTGGTATGTACTAATGTTCAACACTTGTCTCCAAAAACAAATTCAAATCACACTGATAGATTTTTGTTTTCGATTGTAAAACCCCCATATGCACCAAAATGGAGACTGAAGCGTCATGGTGAGGGAGAGATGCAGGTGACTCAAAATGAATCCATCCATCTATCCATCCAACCGAAACCAAATTAAAATTGGAAGGAATAGGTTGGGAAAATGGAGAACTCATTTGATATTCTCAGATGTTTGCATAAATCTGCCAAATTTTATTCATTTTATTTGTATTAGATTATTGGGATTATTAATCGCATACACATAAAACCTTTACAAAAAATAAACTTAATTGTGCTCTTACCAAACACCCCTGGCAGCTTTAGACTGAAATAGCGGGTCCTGTTCCAAACCTGGAGAACATAACAGCAATATTTAGTTGTAATGTCCAAGTAAACTAGAATGTTTCTGCGATAAATAAACTCACCAGGATCCGGGGCATCAGGCTGAAGAGCAGGGAAGTCGTTTGGAAACACAAAAGTACTGTCATAGTTTGGATTGACCTGAAAATCAAAAAATTCACATAAAGAAGTCAATAAAACATGGCTGGCCCAGGGGTGATCCATGTGTGGTGTTTGGTGCATATGTCCAGAAAAGACAATATGTAGAAAAGTAAATGACTGTTTAAGAATTAGATCATTATTTTGTAACAAACAATAACTTTAAATGATAAATTACATACACTTGAATAGTGCTTTTCTAAGTCTGAGGACTCCAAAGTGTTCTACACTACAATGCATCATTCATCCATTCACACACTGATGATGTGCTGCCCTGGGGCTCACTGACAGGTGAAGCTGCTGTACATAGACATCAATGGACCCTACGACCACCACCAGCATGAGAAGAAGAAATGTTTAGTGTACCAAAAGCCACTTATCGAGAAATTAAAGACAACATGAAGAGAACATTCAATAAAATAAACTTGGATTGTTGCTTTTTTTTGTCTTACTTCTCCATTTGCTCTTGGATTCCCAGGACAGAGAGGGTTGTGGGGATCGTGTCTAGGGATCTGCTCTTGCGGAGGTTTTTCCATCTGACCAGCCCAGGGTCTCTTCATCCGGTGGGCCGAGACCAGGACCCAGCTGTCTCGCAGTGGGTTGTAACGCAGATGCTGGTGCTCTGGTGTTTACAGGACATGGAGTATCACCAAAAAAGATGTTAAAAACATTGCTAGGGCTTTTTATTTCTTTGTCTTTTTTTCCTTGTGTAAAATCCCATCATAAAGTATTCTTCAATTATCAGTGAGCTTCGTTTTAACAACACTAATGTTTCATATCAGACGCTTTAGGATTCCTACTTTTCACAAGACAGGTGACCCATTCAAATCAGATGTTATGAAGCCAAGGAGCCTCTAAAAAGGGCAGAAGAGTGTAATATTTGAGTAAAAATTACAAAACATCTCTTTTTGTTAAACAGTTTTTTTATTATTTGGTGCAAAAAGCAGAAAGTTGGTATCAACTTTTGATCATCATGCACACAGCCCCACTACATTGTCATTGGACATTGTCATTGTCCAATCTTGGTCCTACAAGGACCACAAGGACCACCATCCTGCATATTTTAGGAGTTTCATGGCTTCATAACATCTGATTTCAATGGATGGATAATTAGCAGGCCTTTGCACAATTTGATGACAAACAACAGTAGCATCAACCACTTAGGGTGTGCTGGAGCAGGGAAGCTAAAGCAAGCTTGGTACTGCCAAAGTTTACTGAATAGTCAGCAAACCCTTACCGTCTTTGGTATTCTGACTTATCGTACCTCACTTCAATTATTGTCATCTCTCAACATTACTAAGCCAATAAGAAATAAACTACAAAGAAAGCATCAAAATGACGCTGAAGTACTAGCGTGGCTACAAGTGCAGCTGTAAACTCAGCAGGAATTCAGATCACATGATTCACAGCTGGATATTTACAGGAAAATAAACGGCAGGTTTCAGCTATGAATAATTCAACCTAAATTTCACAAACTTGCATAAATAACAAGAGTACGTTTGGAAATGCAACAACTGTAAACCTGTTTTTAAACCTAATTTCTTTCAGAAAGAATAAAGTGAACTGCTACAAAAAGAAAAGGAGACACACGTACCGCTGGGGTCGAAACTAACACTCTGGTAGCCACTCATGATACGGTACTATTTAAAACCTGTAAGTTAAATCAAGTAAGCATCAGCTGGTTCCGAATGTCGATGGTTCCGAACTTTAGCTCAACTGATACCCTTAGCCCACTTCCTGTTGTCGGACGAAAGACAAAACATGCCATTCGTGTCTAATCAGGATTTTAGAATAAGCTTTTAAAAACAGATATAAATTACTAAGTTTTAATGTATATTACTTACTATGTTTTAATGCATTTTACATAATATTTATTAAATATACTTAATAAGAATAACGTCAAATATAAACTTTAATTGAATTATTTTCCAGATTTTAGTGTGTACTGGCAACCCGACAGCCGCTAATATATTCAACAAACAAAGTCCGTGATTGGCTGATCGGCGGTCCTCATGACCACGTGACCAGAAACATCTCCTAGTTTAGCAACCTGCTTCTGTTCTGCCTCGTTTAATTCATGTAGCTAAACTTGCTGCTAGGTGTTCGTTTGTCTGTAGCCATGTCGTTTGTCAGAGCGATTTTAAGACTATTTGCAGTCGCTACAGTCGCCGTCCTGGTCGTGCTGTTGCTACGGTACTGGATGGCCACCAAGACGTATGTTTTCAACAAAGAAGACATCGCCAAGTTGGCGAAGCAATACGCGGGTGAGTTTGGAAGTTTGACGTTTTTGTAGACCACTCGTGCTCTAGTAGTCTAATGATCAATTTACTTTTCCTAAAATTGTTTTCAGCTCACTTTCGTCAGTGTCTTCATTCAATTGTGTTTATTCCCAGGGCAAGACCATGAGCAGGCGTTCTCCAAAGTGGTATTGGAGCTCAGAAAGAGGTGATTTTGCTTCAGCATGTTTTCAGACACAAACCAAGGTGATCCGGAAAAAATACTTGTTGTTTTAGTCAGAATAAGAATAATAGACTAATTTTAGCCATTTTCTAACTAGTTCATCATATTGGGCTCTCCACTGCTAAACTTACGACTGTGCATGCGTTGATTATAAGTTAAATCGTTTCATTTTCACCTATACTTTTAATGTGTCGAAAGGCCGTACAATCAGTTCGTTCACGTTGAACACTACTGTATTGTGCAAGTTCACACTTTGAAGAAGCCAGGTCAGCAGTTCACAGATGTTTGTGTTCATAGTTCATCCAGAACACGTTCTGAACTAAATGCAATGTTCCGAAATGAATCCTTATTCATTTACCAGTAATAAGATAAATTAGATTTAAAATACATTCAGAAAGATGGCATGCATTTGGATTATGGTATTCTATCGGCTATTTAATCATAATAATAGTAATAAAACTATAACAAAGTATATGTATTTGTTTAGGGTTTTTTTCTTCCATCTGTAATAGGTGCAATTCTAAAAGTCAGGAATCAGATCAGACTCTTGCGTAGAGATTAAGTTCCTGGTGCCTCGTTTAAACTAGAGCCATGTCCAAGATTAAACGTGTGGCTCCAGATCAGATTCTGCTGCAGAGAAAAAATAAAAGACTGGTGAAGAAAGCTGAAGGATTATAATCTAGATGCTTCTCTCGGGTTATTAGTCCTGAACATAACAGCATCATAAGGCATCCAAATCTTCAATAAAACAGCTCTCACACTGGTTTCAGTTTTTGTTGTGGGGGAAAATAAAAATGTTCAGAAATGTTCTAGTGAACGCAGCTCATTAAGACTACAGTCTTCTAACCAAACCTCCATTCATGCATACTTGTGCTGTTAGTTCAGCTATAATTTTCAGGTAAGTCAGAATTGCTGCAGTCTTCCTAAGTTTTTGTTTTTTCTCCAGACTGCCACCACAGACAAGTCCCCACACGCTTAGGAGCCCTCAGATGCTTGATTGCATTTATTTGAATGCCCGTTGGTGCACTCCACTGATCTCTATGATAAGTTTTTTTTTTTTCATATAGAAACAAGGATGCATTGATGACTAATAAGTCGTATCTAAACCAGGTATCCAGGCCACATTCTGCCTGATGAAGACTTGCAGTGGGTGTTTGTGAATGCTGGAGGATGGATGGGCTCCATGTGTCTCCTCCATGCCTCGCTCACTGAGTATTTACTACTGTTTGGTACTGCTGTGGACACAGGAGGACACTCAGGTACAGGAGGATCATATATTTGTGAATGAACTCACTAATTTTAAAGCCGGCACTCAAACTTTTTATTCATTCAGATTTTTATATGATGGAAACAAGCCCTTTGATACAACTGAGGGTCTAGAAATAAATTTCTTTTACTAAATTTAGTAAAATTGACTCGTGTCCTCTCCCCCTGGTTCTTCCAGGTCGATATTGGGCTGAAATATCTGACACTATCATCTCCGGCACATTCCGGCAGTGGAAGGAGGGGACTACTAAGAGTGAAATCTACTATCCAGGTAGTAAAGTAACTCGTTTTAACATGTAGTTGTCCATTTTTATATTAATTATTTGTTTTTTAATCAGTGTGTTTTTGTCTCCCTCTTACTTCCACAGGTGACTTCATTGTTCATGAAGTGGGAGAAGCTACATCAGTCCAGTGGAGCGCTGGGACTTGGATGGTGGAGTACGGAAGAGGTTTCATTCCCTCGACTCTTGGCTTTGCTCTTGCAGACACTCTGTTCAGCACCCAGGACTTTGTCACCATGTTCCACACCATACATATTTACACAAAGGCTCTGCTGCTCGAGGCCGCTACGCTCCTCACAGAGGCTGGAGTTTTCTGAAGGCTGGTGGAGGACCAGAGGCTCGCACATGGACTCAAAAGCTCCTCCTCGACTAAAATCTGGAACGAGGAGACACTCCACCTGTAGTTCAGACAATCATATTAGCAGCTAATGTTGTCCTCATTAAAAATCTGTCCTCTGTAAAGGAGGAACACAGTTCTTGTCTCAACAGGAGCGGTGAGAATTCAAACAGGTTTATCTAATTTATACAAATCACAGACGTCCAACTTTTCATTCAGGTTCAAAACCCCAGAGGTTAGCAATGAGACTGTGCACTTTACTTTGCTCAGTAAGTATTCTGAGGGCTTAGACTGCCTCCATAGTCACCAAGGTCTTCAATGTATTTAAAAAAATAATACACCTGATATTAGAATCTGGCTTAAAATAAATACCCTAGGCCTTACAGCTTCTGTGGTCAGTGTGAGATTATTCTGAGAATAACTTGGTTTATGCAACCAAAGGTGGAAACATGTTAGTTTTCAGCAACTTTCACAAGAAAATGCAATGCAAATGCTGTAAACATTGATTTAATAAAAAAAATATGCATTTGAAATGCAGAAATCGTTATCTAAATGACTTGTTTAGATGCATGTGGATTCTCTGTAACTGAGAATCGTGTAGAAACTGCCATCAGAATCTGTCTTTAGCCGTCTTAATATCAGAAACCAGCAAACTGAAGTAAAGCAAAAGTTTTTACTCTGACAGCAGATTTTAGTATTTGGTTTTACTTCCTTCTATCCATTGATCTTTTTTTGATTAAGGCAAGTTTTGAGTTCAGAAGAGTGTATGGTGAAATATCATTTTCCTTCAGGTACTGTTGGTAAATAAACTTTATACAACACCCCTCAAAATAAAAACCTCAAGGTGCTTCACGATAAAAATATAGGCAAACAACACAAAACGTGTATCTTTCTTTGAAACTGTTGGTACAGGTCCAGTACATAATGACACTATCCTAAAAGATCTCAAAGAAATGTCTAAAAGTGTTTGGGCAGAAAATAAAACTATGTTCACTTCTAAATATTTAGCAAAAATGAAATGCACTTTTGTTGTCTTGATCGTAGAAGGCCTCTAACAAAACTGCCTTACTGTGAGAACCATTATTTGGACAACCTGTGCCAGATAGAATAAAATATTTTGCACTAAAGCAAGCACGTTGTCATTGTTTATATGTATTTGGTATGTGCAATTAGATGTTTTATAGTAACTGGGATCTGTCTGAAATAAATGTCCTTTGCATGCCTATTTATCAAGCAGCAATAGATAAGGGGTTAATTGATTTTCATGCCTGCTTTTTATATTACATTTATATTTATTTTTTCGATAGATAAGAATTATTTGTTTATTCATGCCAGTTGAATAAATTCAGGACAGGTGTGCAAAGCTACATGTATGTCGATAGTGCAAAGTTATCGAAAAACAGTTTCCGCCCTCTTGTGGAGATGTTAAGTACTACATGCATTTTTTGATTCGTGATTCAAAAATGTTAATTGCTGTTTGTCAGCGGTTCCAAATTTCGCCAGTTCAAAGTTATAAGAGAAAAAGGTACTGTTCTTTATTCTCTTGTGTGAATAAAATACTGTTCACATTGCAAAACCATTTTAATCATTTTGTGAAAGAGCTAACATCTATTTTCCAAAACTCTGCATTTGATTTTATCAAGAAACCTCATATCTGATGTTGTAGATTATAAAACAACTGAATGTGTTCCACCAAAACTGAAAACAGCTGTATCCACATATTACATCAGTCCTGTCGTTAGCAGACCACACGGTATGCATTTTCTACGGAAAGCCAGAGAGGACATTCTGCACAAAAGTAAGTACTAAGTTGCGTATCCTTCCAGAGACAGTCTCAACACACCTTTATAATAAAGATGGAGCTGTCTTATCAGTCGATGAAAATTGCTCATCAAACTCGAGAAACCGTGAGTAAGCAAAGGGCTTTATTCATTTTTATTTTATTTTTTTGTAGTTCCAAGCTTAATTTAAAAAATTTTGGCGAGCTAACCACCTGAAGCCGACAAGCTAGCACGGATGAGCGACACAAAGTAATAAACATCACTGTTTATATATTTTTGGACCAAATTCATATTTAAAAGCAAAAATACCATCACAATTGCTTAAATATGCTATTTCAATCACTCGGCTGCTTGTAAACTGTCGTCAACCAAAGTTGTTAAGCTAATTATGCTAGTTTTCGTGGATTCATAGGCAAAGTAAGCCAGCGTCCTCTTGTTGCTTAGATACCGGGTCACGTGTTTACTGTTTGTGTGAATTTGTCTCCCTCTGCTGGTAGAGTTGTTGACTAACCACTTTAAAGTCTAACATACTTGGAATCAATACATTAGATGTGGATTTTTTTATGTTGGGTAATAAAATTATGAGTAATAATATAATTCAATTCAAAAACACTTTGTTAATCCCAGAGGGGTTGCTGTAGTAGCTCAGGATAACAATGATAATAATAATCAAGTCATCAAAGAGTTATTGTATATGTTGGCAGGAAGGATCTCCAGTAGCAGTCAGTGTTGCAGCGAATCTGAAGAAGCCTCTGACTGAAGACACTTCCGTTGTCGGACAGTCTTGTGAAGAGAATGCTCATAATATAATTAATAAAATCTCAAGCCAAGTAGAAAGTGTGATACTTTTTTTTTTCTGCTTAGATATTTGAGTCATGGTGCTCGTGAAATATTTCATACCAGCTCACTTTAGTCACAATTCTTTATCTGAGTCTAAAACCTGTGTTTCTGTCTGACAGGATGGGTTCAGGACTGAAATGAGGAAGAAGAGCCTTCTTGTTATGATCTACCACCACTTGTTGGGAGAGGGGTCTGTGTGCACACCATCGACATATATACCGGACAATTCGTTTCCGTTGTCTCCAATAATACATTTTTAAGCCAAAATGGGAGGTGGCCACCACCGCTATTTTGACCGTGTCACAGGTTCCGTCAAGCCTAGACAATTCCACAAAAGGGAAAAGAGGTGGAGCTGAGGGTGGGGCTGTAAGGCTAGGATCAAATGATGACACCCGTCAAACTGAAGCAATGTAGCTACAAGCTAACCCAAAGCTAACGCGGAGGTGGTAGCTAAGCTAACAGAGGTAGCTACGTAGCTACAGCCAGAGTTAACTGTGCATAACACCGGAGCTTCTGAGCCAGAAATCCATCGGGCTGACCTCTGGGTAAAACCGGGTAGAACACAGATGTCTCCCGAGAGCTCCACAAGCCGCGCAGCAGACAAGAGCCGCAGCAATCAGATGCGTTGAGCTGCCGCTGGGGAGAACTGGGTGGAAAACATTGGTTTCCATTCGAGAGCTCCACAAGCCGGCATCTCGCGCAGCAGACAGGCGCCACTGTGATCAGAGATGCACCGAGCTGCCGCTGAAGGGAAGGAGTCCATACCGATAGTCGGAACCCAGCTCCACTAACATCGTCGTCGTCGTCTTCCTCCGCTTATCCGGGTCCGGGTCGCGGGGGCAGCATCCCAACTAGGGAGCTCCAGGCCGTCCTCTCCCCGGCCTTGTCCACCAGCTCCTCCGGCAGGACCCCAAGGCGTTCCCGGACCAGATTGGAGATGTAACTTCTCCAACGTGTCCTGGGTCGACCCGGGGGCCTTCTGCCGGCAGGACATGCCCGAAACACCTCCCCGGGGAGGCGTCCAGGAGGCATCCTGACCAGATGCCCAAACCACCTCAACTGGCTCCTTTCAATCCGGAGGAGCAGCGGTTCTACTCCGAGTCCCTCCCGAATGTCCGAGCTCCTCACCCTATCTCTAAGGCTGAGCCCGGCCACCCTACGGAGGAAACTCATTTCGGCCGCTTGTATCCGCGATCTCGTTCTTTCGGTCATTACCCAAAGCTCATGACCATAGGTGAGGATTGGGACGTAGATCGACCGGTAAATCGAGAGCCTGGCTTTCTGGCTCAGCTCCCTCTTCCCCACGACAGATCGGCTCAGCGTCCGCATCACTGCAGACGCCGAACCAATCCGCCTGTCGATCTCCCGATCCCTCCTACCCTCACTCGTGAACAAGACCCCGAGATACTTAAACTCCTCCACTTGAGGTAGGACCTCTCCCCCGACCCGGAGGTGGCAAGCCACCCTTTTCCGGTCGAGAACCATGGTCTCAGATTTGGAGGTGCTGATCCTCATCCCAGCCGCTTCACATTCGGCCGCGAACCTACCCAGCAAGAGCTGAAGGTCAGAGCTGGATGAAGCTAGGAGGACCACATCATCCGCAAAAAGCAGAGACGAGATTCTCCTGCCACCAAACTCGACACACTCCACACCACGGCTGCGTCTAGAAATTCTGTCCATAAAAGTGATGAACAGAACCGGTGACAAAGGGCAGCCCTGGCGGAGTCCAACCCTCACTGGGAACAGGTCCGACTTACTACCGGCTATGCGGACCAAACTCACGCTCCTCTGGTAAAGGGACTGAATGGCCCTTAACAGAAAGCCACCCACCCCATACTCCTGGAGCGTCCCCCACAGGGTGCCCCTGGGGACACGGTCATAAGCCTTCACCAAATCCACAAAGCACATGTGGATTGGTTGGGCAAACTCCCATGCCCCCTCCATCACCCTTGCAAGGGTATAGAGCTGGTCCACAGTTCCACGGCCAGGACGAAAACCACATTGCTCCTCCTCTATCTGAGATTCAACTATCGATCGGACCCTCCTCTCCAGTACCTTGGCGTAGACCTTTCCAGGGAGGCTGAGGAGTGTGATCCCCCTATAGTTGGAACACACCCTCAGGTCACCCTTCTTAAAGATGGGGACCACCACCCCGGTCTGCCACTCCCTAGGAACTGCCCCCGATGACCACGCAATGTTGTAGAGACGTGTCAACCATGACAGCCCTACAACATCCATAGCCTTGAGATACCCAGGACGAACCTCATCCGCCCCCGGGGCTCCGCCGCTGTGTAGTTGTTTGACTACCTCAGCAACTTCTGCCCCCGAGATCGGACAGTCCATCCCCAGGCCTCCCAGCTCTGGTTCCTCCTCGGAATGCGCATTGGTGGGATTGAGGAGCTCCTCAAAGTATTCCTTCCACCGTCCGACTATAGCCTCAGTTGACGTCAGCAGCTCCCCATCCCCACTGTAAACAGTGTGAGCGAGTTGCTGCCTTCCTCTCCTGAGGCGCCGGACAGTTTGCCAGAACCTCTTTGGAGCCGATCGATAGTCTTTCTCCATGGCCTCACCAAACTCCTCCCACGCCCGAGATTTTGCCTCGGCAACTGCCACTGCTGCACCCCGCTTGGCTATCCGGTACCTGTCTGCTGCCTCCGGAGACCCACAGACCAGCCACGCCCTGTAGGCCTCCTTCTTCAGCCTGACGGCTCCCCGAACCTCTGGTGTCCACCAGCGGGTACGGGGGTTGCCACCACGACTGGCACCGGCCACCTTACGACCACAGCTAGCAACAGCCGCCTCGACAATCGCAGAGTGGAACAAGGCCCACTCGGACTCAATGTCCCCCACTGCTCTCGGGACGTGGTCAAAGCTCTGCCGGAGGTGGGAGTTGAAGACCGTCTTGACAGGTTCTTCTGCCAGGCGTTCCCAGCAGACCCTCACTATGCGTTTGGGTCTGCCAGGTCTACGCGGCATGTTCCCTTGCCATCTGATCCAACTCACCACCAGGTGGTGATCAGTTGACAGCTCCGCCCCTCTCTTCACTCGGGTGTCCAAAACATACGGCCGCAGGTCAGATGATACGACTACAAAATCTATCATCGACCTGTGACCTAGGCTGCCCTGGTACCAAGTGTACCGGTGGGCATCCTTATGTTCGAACATGGTGTTCGTTATGGCCAAACTGCGGCTTGCACAGAAGTCCAATAACAAAACACCGCTCGAGTTCTGATCAGGTGGGCCGTTCCTCCCAATCACACCCCTCCAGGTCAAGCTGTCATTGCCCACGTGAGCATTGAAGTCCCCCAGCAGGACAATGGAGTCCCCTGATGGAGCACTATCTAGCACTCGTCCCAGGGACTCCAAAAAGGGTGGGTACTCTGAACTGATATTTGGCCCATAAGCACAAACAACAGTCAGGACCCGTTCCCCGACCCGAAGGCGCAAGGAAGCTACCCTCTTGTCCCCCGGGGTAAACCCCAACACACAGGCAGAGAGTCTCGGGGCTAACAAAAAGCCAACCCCAGCCCTCCGCCTCTCACCCGGAGCAACTCCAGCAAAGTAGAGTGTCCAACCCCTCTCCAGGTCTCGGGTTCCAGAGCCAATGCAATGTGTCGAGGTGAGTCCGACTATATCTAGCCGGTACCGCTCAACCTCTGCCACAAGCTCCGGCTCCTTCCCCGCCAGCGAGGTGACGTTCCATGTCCCAAAAACTAGTTTTCTTGTCCGGGGATTGGACCGCCAAGGCTCCCGCCTTGGTCTGCCACCCGATTCACATTGCACCGGACCCTTCATGTTCCTCCTGCGGGTGGTGGGTCCACAGTTGGACGAGCCCATGTATCCGGTTCGGGCTGGGCCCGGCCGGGCCCCATGGGCGAAAGCCCGGCCACCAGGCGCTCGCTCACGGGCCCCAACCCCAGGCCTGGCTCCAGGGTGGGACCCCGGTAACCCTCCGGGCCGGTAACCCTCCGGGCCGGGTACTCCGACTCTTCGTTTTTACCGCCATGAAAGATCCTTCGACTCCACTAACATGTTTTTTTTAACCCACTTTCAAAAGTGCAGCATTATGTTAAATGCACTGGGTTTTACCCTATTGCATTTCAATTTCATGGCTAAACAGTACATGTTAAAATCTAAGCTCAGCTAGTGCAAGAGCGGCAGTGACCTAAAATACATAAATATAAATTTACTTAACGAAATAAATGAAGTGGAGACTCCTTGGAGGCTCTATTAGTGCAATTAATGCCACAGCAAGTCATTTTGTCCAACAATTGCACAAATAATATCCAAAAAGAATGCACAAACGCTACAACTATTGGTCTAAGTTGAGAGACTAAAAATTGCGGAACAATTTTCAGGCGAGGCCGAGGCTCAGGCTGAGGCCTTTCCACGTGGGTTGGATGCTCATTAATTATTCAGACTTTTAAGCTTTTAATACACTTAAACAGAAGAGTGACAAAAAATTCACCCCCCTCAGAGTTGTCATGAGTGTAAACTAGATCTATTAAACCAAAAACATGGTTTGGTACCAGGCTGTAAACATGTTTATTTCTGCTGTGAAATTGGTATTTTTAACATGGGAGTCAATGAGGATTTGCTCGCTTCTGACACCAGCCCCCAGCGGATGAGGGTGGAACTGCAGTTTTCACTTCCGTGTTGGCTTCATTTTCAGACCCGAATTATGGGGCTTGGTGCACAGCACACTTACACATTTTCCATTAATTAGTAGCAAGTCATTTTGGATAAAAGCATCTGCCCAACACGTAAAAAATATACATAATAATTCACATTTTTATTACAGCAACTGCAAAGTGAAAATCACAAGTGTAATTTAAATACGTCAATAACCTCTGAATCTATTTTAATTTGCTCATTCTACTAAAAAAAAGGAACTAAAACCAGTTTGTAGTGCCAGATTGTTTTAGATATCTAATGAGAACCATATATTGTTCTAAACACGTGTGTAATTTAAGGAAGTGCATTGAACATTAATTATTTAAGACGGCTAAATAGAAAGATAGCTGACCTTGGCTGGGTTACTTTGAATTCTTCGTAACATTTGTGCATTTCTGTTTTGCCCATCAGCTACGTAGCAGCAGCAGTAGCCTTGGATCAGGACACAAATGCGAGTGTAAGAAAGTTCGAGGTTTGTGATAACATCAATCTGGAGATGGTGCTGACGGAGTATGAGAGCTATCATTACGTCAAGTTTCAGAAGTATCCCAAACTCGTCAGGAAAACAGCAGAGCCAGGCAAGGAAATCACTACTGATAAATCTGCTGAGAGATCAATAGAATATAAACAAGAACTCAGAGTTAAGATTTGTTTGTTTGTTTTGTAAAGGTGAAAGCAGACAGACAAAAGGTGGTGGAGTCAAAAAGTGAGTCCCTTCGTATCCTTTAAAGAGCAAGTCACCCCCCTACAAGAAGCTTACTTCACTCCCACTTCATGTTTGAAAAATGCAACAAATGCTGTTGCCTAGCAGACCGAGAGGGCGGAGTTGCTAACAAACACACACACAGGCTCACACTGGCATTGTGACATCATAATGTACCAGCTAACATGATAGCATACCTCTTAGCCAATAGCGGTGGCAGATTTAAATTCAAATACAGTGCTAAATTTTTCCCTGACTACGGCATAACACTGACAGTTTTAGGCAGGATATTTAAATCTTAACTACGATGCACTGAAGTGCCAAATTTTGACTACACGTGTCTACAGCACAATTAGACACTCATTTATGTAGTTTATCAGCAAAAAAAGTTGATTTGGGGGTGACTTGCTCTTTAAGTTAAACGTTTGATATAAAAAGCTAATCCATAATCATTCAACTCTCCTGTGTCTCTTTTGTCCTCAGAAGTCCCTCCTCAGCTGTGAAGCCTCTTCCCAAAATCAACTCATCCTCTGGCTCCCAGCCTGGAAGTGCATTCAAGAGAACAGCCAGTGTTTGCGAAAAAGTATAACAATTTTAACAAAAACCTATACACAAATACTAAAACAACAAGCTTTTATTCTGCCCTTTCTGAATGATGAAATACATTTCCCAGGAGAATGGTATTCCTGTAGCACCGGAGTTGTCGGAGTTCGGGCTCAACGTTCTCCCCATCAAAAACGGATCGGCTGGAGAGCCTGCAGCATTCAGAAAGGTGCTGAAGAGGTTATTAGGCCTACAGAACCCTTTTGCCTCAAATGTTTTCTTGGAAGCACGGACCCGGTAACACCTAAAGTATTTTAAACCAGACTACACTGACTTCTGAATAAACCCTTCAAAGACAGCTGCATTATGTTACTGTAAAATAGTAATATAATTCATTATTATTATATTTTGGGTCCAGATAACTGATGGAAAAGCAACAATCCATGATGCAGGCAGAGGATCAGACTTTCACTCAGACCACATGGTAAGAATTATGTGAGGAACTATTAAAATAAAGATTCTGACATTAAAATACTGTCAAATAACACATTTGATATTTTGTGTGTATTTCTGAAGAACTGTAAGTTTAAATTCAGTTTATTTAAATAGCGTCAAATCACAAGAGGCGTCTGAAGGCACTTCACAAAGTAAAAATTCCAGTTGAACCTACTTATCAGTGCACTGAGCTCAGTTTATTATTCCAATTAATTTCAAGTTTCCTATGTAAGGAAACCAAGCAGATTACATGGAGTCACTGACTTGTTGTGTCAGTGACTTTACAGCAATCCTCATACTGAGCAAGCACGTAGCGGCAGTGGAACACTCCCCTTTAACAGGAAGAAACCTCCAACAGATCCTGGCTCAGTATAAGCAGCCATCCGCCACGACTCACTGAGGGTTTGACAGGACAGAGCAGACACACAAAAATAAATCCACAAATTAACAAGTGGTAGTAGTTTCTATGTTCAAGAAAGTAAAAAGATGACATCTGAACCGCAGACATGCCTTTTTTCCCCTGTGCAGGAGCGGCTGTTGAAGCCTCTCAGTGGCTTTTCTGGAATGAGTGGTGAAATGAGAGACCTGGCAGCAGTCATCAGTGGGGTATTGCACACACATTTCAATTTTGTCTTGCATACTCAGAACATAGTAAATGTGGTTGTTTTTTTTAGGTTAAGCCACAAAACATAAAAGTTAATGTAACACTGAAGCTCAGATAACACTGATATACAGATGAGAATAAAAGTGTTTGTCTGGTAAAGAAGGAAAAAACCCACAATGGCCCCAGAGATCGAGCGATACAGGTTTTTGTAAATAGATTGTATTTGATGCAGGCCCTTCTAGAGCAGGGTATCTGCAGGTTTAAGGGAGCCAAATTTAAGACTTTTTAACACCTTTTTTAAGGCCACTTTGACCAAATTTAAGCTATAATTTCCAGCTATTGCCTGGAACCGGTGCTAACCACGTCGCGAATGTAGGATTAGCCATCCAGTTACCATTAAACTTGCACTTCCCCATGGCGCAAGCTCCCACTAGCTTAACCAGCTAATGTGCTCATCTAAAAATAGCCCCCTTTCACAACCAACCAAATGTGTATGGTTCCGCTTACGCCAACATCGTACACAAAAAATGCTGAACACTAACCAATTCACGAAAATTTTATAGAAATAAAACAATCTTGTTTATTGGGTCTTTGGTAATTTAAGACCTTTAAAAACTCTATTTAAGGATTATTAGTCATTTTTATGGATTTTTAAGACCTTAAATTTGGAAAAGCCAATTTAAGACTTTTTAAGGACCCGCGGATACCCTGTAGAGTCCTGTAACCTCCCAAGGTGCTTTACAACACAATTAGTCATCCACACACACATTCACACTCTGGTGGTGATGAGCTAGCTACATTGTAGCCACAGCTTCCCTGGGGCACACTGACAGAGGCAAGTCTGCCATACGCGGGTGCCACTGATCCCTCCAAACACCACCAGCAGGCAAGGTGGGTCAAGTGTCTTGCCCAAGGACACAACGACAGACTGAGCAGGGCTCTAGCCTGCAACCTTCCGGTTACGGGGTGAGCACTTAACTTCTGTGCCACCATCGCCCCCTGTACCTCCGATACCGACGTCTAGAAGTTAGATCAGCCATTATCTGCCTTTGTTCCCTTATTTGCTTGCTAAAATGCCACTAATAACAGTGGATATAAAAAAAGGGTAAATATCATCCCAATACATCAGCAAACAGACATACTGGTCTATCCCTGCTTGAAACAGACAAGTTTAATAGTAATAATAAGAAAAACTAAAATAATAACAAATGAAAATCAGCCATTGCTTGTAAATTTGGGTTAACAGAATAATAAAACATACAATTTCTCAAAACGACCCGGACAAAAGTACGGTGTCCCACGAAAAGATTGAACATAACATGACAACAGGGACATTTTAAACTACATCTGTCCTGTTGGCATCTCCTTCATCTTCAGCCGTTATTCTAAATCTTTAACAACATTAAGGACAGAGTTGTCTCAGATTAGAAAGACAATTATTGACCAGCACGTCCAAGGTCTCTGAGTTTAATGCCCGTCTGACGACGGCTGCACTTGCTGTTCAGCTCTTTAAGGTCTGTTGGTTGTAGATAATCTCCATGGATGTGACTGCAAAGTAACCAAAGAGCTCAGAACAAATTACGGAAAGGTTAGACGTAAACTCCAAGGTCAAAGACGCACCTTTCAGCCAAGGAGGACATAATGGAAGACAACCTAGACGGACACCGCTGCTCACATCAAATTACATTTAAAAAGACTGGAAATTTAAAAAAGCAAATTAACAAACTGTAAAGCCTCAGGAAGAAGGTCAGACCTAAATATTTAGTTTGTAAAATAAATATTTACTTTACTAACTAAATGCTCACTTTGGAACAAAATATTTAGTTTACAAACTAATATTTTGCTGGGATTTAAAAATGTATTTTGGAACATAAATATTTAATATTTAGTTTGTAAAATAAATGGTTTGTTCCCAAAGAAATATTTAGTTAGTACATTAAATATTTATTTTAACAACTAAATATTAAGGTCTTACCTAAATATTTAGTTTGTAAAATACATATTTAATTCTAAATTAAATATTTAGCTTGCTAACTAAATATTTAGTTGTGAACTTTAACATGTATGAATAACATAAAATATGACTATGAAAAGTGAATTCACATTTTTTTTCTCTTACAATAATCTAAATAACCCAAAATACTGCTGTTAAATTATGACTCTTTGATTTTACAAATAGCACACCATATGGCCCAACCTCAGATAGCTAGGTCTCTGTAGCAGGTCATGGGGCCTACAACAGGAAAATGGCCTATGGCTAAGCTAAGTCTGAAGTAGCCTTCTAATAGCCCTGATTTAAAACTGTTGAACATCTGTGGAAGGAGCTGAAACATCTGGAGGATGAACCCAGTATATCTAAGATACCTGTCCTTTAGAGAGTTACAGAAGTCACTTGACGCCCGTCTGATGACGGCTGCACTTGCTGTTCAGCTCTTTAAGGTCTGTTGGTCTCTAATTTCCCTCTGGGATTAATAAAGTATCTTTGATTGATTGATTGACTGCTTTTGTCAGCTTCAGGTCATTTTTGTGACCATTGTGCGTTTTTCTTTCTATAACAAGATACCAAACACTTTCATCCATGTCTATAAATGTCTGCATTTGCACACTAGAGGGCAGTAAAGAGCTGCACTGAGAGTAAATTGATGTTCTGCCATAGAGAAGGCCTAGGCTCTATTTGTTTTACTTAAATGATGTTTCACTCTGAAGGACACCCAGTTACACAAACCTAGCTACCACCGCCCTCCCAACTCTGTGTTTGCGTGTGTTCACCCCCTAAAGGACATCTATTTGCACAGCCCAAATGTACGCTGGGAGGACATCATCGGTCTGGAGGATGCCAAGCGATTAGTCAAAGAGGCTGTCGTTTATCCCATTAAGGTGAGGCCGGCACACGAATGCGCTGGTATTTCAGCGTCAGTCCTCGTTCTTCGATTCTGAATACATCTCCTTTAAAGGGCTTAAAGAGAAGACGGGCAGCAGGGGTCAGGGCAGTCTATTAGACTGACATTAAATCCATATCTGGGATCTTATGGCAACAACACTCATATGCAGATGGATAGACGGAGAGCGAGGTGGGAGCACGCATGTAGAATTTACACAAACCCGTTCACACAGTTTTACAACCACGTATAGATAACAGCCACAAACACACACACACACACACACACACGTACATACACACGGGAATCACACACATGCATTTTTATCATCATCATCCAGACCTTTCTCATGACAACCAATCCGCTTGTCTGCATCCTCTTGACATTTCCAGGCGAAGATGAGGACTGATGTGTCTGTTTTCTTACATATATTCTGCTGGCCTGTTTTATTCAATAACACCGCCCTGCCACCCTTCCTAACGTTCGTCTCCATTATTATTCATTCTCCGACTTATAAGGTCAGCTGGATGATTTGAACCTGCTTCTCTTTGCCACTGAAGATTCAAAATAATTTGTGCTTTATGGTGTTGGGAGCACCTACTCAGCTTTTCATCTAGTTCATCAGTTTTCTTTGCATATATCGCAGCTTTTGATTGGTCCAATTTAGAAAACATACCATGAAGTTTATGCTGTTCTAGTCACATTTGTCTTTTCTAATCTTTATTTTTTTACTTTTATTCTCTAACTCACTCTTTCTGCAGTATCCGCAATTGTTTACAGGCATCTTATCTCCATGGAAGGGCTTGCTGCTCTACGGCCCCCCAGGTAAGGCCTTCAGGGCAAAACAAACATGAGGAGCTCTTTATGTCATGGTTTGGCTCTGCTCAGCTTTGCTCTCTTCCACACAAAGGGACTGGTAAAACCCTTCTGGCAAAAGCCGTAGCTACAGAGTGTAAGACAACGTTCTTCAACATTTCAGCCTCTAGCATCGTCAGCAAGTGGAGAGGAGACTCTGAAAAACTTGTCAGGGTAGGTTGTCCTCTCACAATGATACCCAAACATGAGTTCTCAGGTTGTTACTAACATCATGTGCATCTGCAGGTTTTGTTTGAGCTGGCCAGGTACCACGCCCCTTCCACCATCTTCCTGGATGAGCTGGAGTCAGTGATGGGACAGAGGGGATCCAGTTTGGGGTGAGCTCTGCCACTAAAGCCATCGTCAACATTTTGGAGGTTGACAAAACGTTAGAAGTCCAGTTGCTGTAGACTAGTGATGCCATGCCTGAGTGACTGAAACGACACACTGAGCTGAACAGAAGTGTTATTTATTTCAGAGGCCTTTATTCAAAATTGCATTGTTTATTCAAAATTATTCAAATGCAACTCATTCTTGCATCAACAACTGACATTTGTCAGAATTTATGGGTTCTGTTTGACGCTTAAGATCTGGATTTTCCTGGACATGGACCCAAAGGTATAAAAGTTTTCTCCCTGAACCACGACTGTACCCTTTTGGCACGGTGCTCCACCATGCTGAAAAAGGCTTTGTCCATCACCATGGACGGTGTTTACGTATCATTCTTCATCCATCTCTGTGTTCTGAGGCTAAACTGGGAGTGAATCCACTCCTCCATACAGGAATGGCCTCAGGTTGCTTTGCTGTTGACATGACATGGGACTGGTGGTGGTGCTGCTCACCTGTCCCAGACAATTTAAAAAATGGGAATTATCTGGGGTAATGTCTTCACAGCAGTCCTCAGTGGTCCAGTCCCTGAATGAGTTTGTCTCTGGTGTTTTTTTTTTCTTGGAAAGACTTCGTCTTCTTTGCTGTTGTTCTTGACACGAGCCATCCTCCATAGGTCTTTACCTCAGTGCCTGCAGATGTGCTCTCATTCAGGTGACATTAACGCTGTTGCTCAAATGTTGAGGCCATGAAAATTGCTTTAAACAAACCAGGTTTATGCAAAAGGTTTATTCAAATGCATTTGCTTTAAAAATACTTTGTTATTGTTTTAGGGGAGAGCATGAGGGGAGTCGGAGAATGAAGACGGAGCTGCTGGTACAGATGGATGGGCTTGCACGATCAGACGACCTGGTGTTTGTACTTGCTGCCTCTAACCTGCCATGGTAATCTTTTAGTGTAACAAAACATGCATTTATTAAGTATTTTATTTAAAATATTTTCATCTAAACTTTCTAACAAATTTTAATTCACCTGAATAAATAACATTGACAGAAATGTAAATATTACCGTTTGCTAAAAAGATTAACATTGTGGCGGATGGCTGCTTATACTGAGCCAGGACCCTCTGGAGGTTTCTTCCTGTTAAAAGGGAGTTTTCCTCTCCACTGTCACTGCATGCTTGCTTAGTATGAGAACTGCTGTAAAGCCAGTGGCACTAGTCAGTGACTTGATGCAATCTACTGGGTTCCTTATATAGGAAACCTTTAACTTATTGGCTTAATGAACTGAACTACATTGGAACTTTTGGAAGTGCCGTGAGGCAACTTGTCGTGATTTGGTGCTTTAAAAATAAAATGAATTGAACATAGAAATGTCTATACATTAAATGACAAACAGTGGTTATATATGTATTTGTGATTCCTGTCTACCGGTTTGTATTTAGTGGTGCTCTGTTTGCAGGGAGCTGGACCACGCCATGCTGAGAAGATTAGAGAAGAGGATTCTGGTGAACCTTCCCTCATCCCCTGCACGCCAAGCCATGACCTCTCACTGGCTCCCTCCTCTCAGCTACATAGGAGGGGTCGAGCTGCGAACTGAGTTGGACTACAAAACTCTGGCAGATGTTTGTGACAGCTTATTACAAATTTATATTTATGTGTTGTATCTGTTTTTATATTAACCAAGTTACTCTAGTGTAGATAATCTTCTACCTTCTTCGTGCATGTGTGGTTGTTTTTCAGGAGATGGAAGGATACTCTGGCTCTGATGTCAGACTGGTGTGTAAGGAGGCTGCCATGAGGCCCGTTCGTAGGATCTTTGACTTTCTGGAGTCGCATCAGAATGGTAGGATGACACACATTCATGTGCAGATATGAGATCCCTACAACGGGTTATTCCTCAGTGTGGTTCTTGTCCACAGCAGACACCAACATGCCTGCGATCCAGCTGGAAATGATAACAACAGCTGACATCATGGAGGTGATCGCACACACCAAACCATCAGCCCGAAACTTGTTGGCCAGATACTCAGCCTGGAAGACAGAATATGAGTCTGTCTGATGGTCACACTGGAGGAAACGTGTTTGTGTCAGCATCCTAACTGAAAGACTCAAATTCAGCCGTTGCACTTACACTTCACAGTGAGAAATTATAATATTGTTTTGGTTTTTTAAGCTTCTAATGAGGATTTTTATAACTTGTAACAGTTTTGAACAATTATTTAACGGGAAAACCCTAAACCAGTTTTCCTCTGAGTCCATGCTACAGTTTAGAGGTTGTCTTCTCAATGATAACAAAACTAAATGACAAATGTTGTATTTTCTTTTTTATTCAAGTATTTTCACACAACTTGACACGACAAAGTGTTTTTACAGTGACTGGAGATAACTGACGACTTGCTGGTTTTATTTTTCTTTGCAAACTTCTAGTTTGAAATTGATCTGAGTTATTCTCCTTTTATTAATGTTTTTACCACAATAAAGGTATAACTGCCTTCTCTGAAATATGATTACACTGCATTAGTGATAATTACCATAAGATTTTGTTTTTATTAGTTGTAGCTTCAGAGAAGATTCTGCAGGATGTGTTCAACAGCATCTGGAAAACTGTCACATGTCAGGTGAGGAGGTGGGCTGATTTTATTTTCATCTCCCTCTCTGTATTTACCTGAAACATGACAGATTATCATGAGTTACAAAAACAGGACTCCTGATAAAATGGCGTAGAAGTAAGTCGGAATAAATCCTGAGGACACGAACTGTAAAATGGATGTTTTAAAGGGGACATGTTATGCAAAATGCACCTTCTGCATTCTTTTAAGCTGCCATGTGGGTCTCTACTGCCTCTAAAAAACACTCAATGTGAAAAAAACCCATCCATCCATTTTCTGTTGGTGTTTGGTTTCATATGTGCCATACACGAGATTAAAATAGAATCACCTCTCGTGTGCAAAATAACGTTGCTGCTGGAGGAGTAGCAGCTCTACTCCGAGCCACTCCCAGATATCAGAGCATCTCAGGTTATAGCAGCCTGAGCGGGGATGGGTTGTTTTCTTAAAGCGCCAGAGCCCTGAAACGGCTCATCCTGGAAGGTACCTAAAATTTTTGAATAAAACGGCTGAAACTGATTTATGTGAGAGGGTTTTAGTGCAAAAACCTCCATAACATGTTTTGTATCGAACTTACAACCATTATAACTGAAGAAAAAAGTAATAAAATGCCCCCTTTAATGATGATGGAGGGATAATTGAACAGAAATAATACTGAGAAGTTCTCCATCATCATCATTCTAGTCTGAAGATAAAATTGTGACTTACAAAGCATCAGTAACGTGCATAAATGTGAAGTGGAAAAGTGCTCTCACCTGTTCGGACCAGAATACCCAACATTCCTGCGTTTTGAGCCCCACCTACATCATCTCTGACATCCTGAAATGGAGGAAACTGGCAGCTTTTAGTGCAACTCACATTTATTAGAGCATTCATGATCAAGGACTAATAAAAAAGGTGTTTTTTTCAGTCTGAGTAGTGTTCACCTTCCTTAATCTAGTGAGAGTGGTAGAAATATACTTACAAGGATAGATTATTAAGTAGCTTAATTTGGAAAAATGCCAAAGCTACTGGTGTGAAATCAAACACACATGAGCCATTGTGCTCATATTAGATTGAAATCTGCATACTGGTGACCAGTTGAAAATAATCTGCAAATACAAACTGTACTGAAATTGAAACTTTAAACATACTCACATCTCCGATCATGACAGCTTCACTGGGGCTGCATCCTAATTCAGACAGAGCCTGTATGGAGAAGAAATCAAAGAGAAAATTTGAAAAGGTTTCACTTGCAGGTGAATTATTAGCTCCAAAAGCTAAAATGTTTACCTGTGTAAAAAACGTCTTTTCAGGCTTTCCCACTACAGTAGCTTTACATTCTGCTGCATATTCAAGTCCTGTCACAAAGGGCCCAGGGCCAAGAGCCAAACCATCCTTACGTTTATAATAGCGAGCTTTATGTATGGCGATAAGGGGAGCTCCATCCAAAATCATTCTAGAAAGAAACACATTAAAAATGTATAAAAATTGACAGACGACAGCCTAAACCCCCGTGCAATTAGTCCAGTTTGTATTTCTATATAGCTTTTTCTTCAAAGGATTAAAAAAGCAAAGTAATCATGAAAAACAAAATTATTTGTCCAATTCTTCTTTTGTCACCTCTTCCAATTATTGCACACCACCTTTTTGGAAGGTAAAACTCAAATTCATCTTGTGGTGGGGGTTAACAAATAGTTTAAGAACAGAAAGATGGAAGAACAAAGGCAAAACACACTGGATGTCATTTGATGAGCATTAAAATCTATGCTTCCATTGTTTGCAACATGACCACCACACCCTCAGTGGCCAGGGATTTATTTTAATGGCTTCAATCTGAAAACAAATATGTGCACCAGCGCTGTTCTTCTCTTCTTATTTAGCAGTTCCTTCTATTTTCTTCATGTGACTGACAATACAAGTAGAAAATCAAGTTTATTATTTGGTGTTTACATGTGTTTAAAATAATATCCAAATGTTACAAAATATCCAAAATATTTTGTATTCTGAAATGGCCACATTGAATTGCCTCAGTGTATGAAATTTGCTATATGAATAAAGCTGACTTGCCTATATGCTAAAATAAATTCTGTTGTGTCATTTATAGTCTTGTAATTTTAAATCCGCACAACTCTGCCACCTGCTGATGTAAATCAGTGCCTGCACTCTGCCTGAGCTCTTAATGTTTCTGGACTCATTTGAGTAAGTGAGGTAAATAAAAATAATCATGATTACTATTTCTACCATACTGGAGCAGCCCTATTTGAACTTTTCTGACATTCCCACCTGAAGGCCCTGTTGAGAGTCTGGTAGTTGAAGTGATCAGGAGCAAGTCCAACAACAACAGCGTTGGGATGTGATGTGTCAATCCCTGCAGTTGGAGACGATAATAACTCGTTTTACATGTATAAGGTGCAAAATATGAAAATAATTTTAAAAATGTGATGTTGTGTCCTCTATTTATGTA
This sequence comes from Nothobranchius furzeri, assembly GCF_043380555.1. Lineage (NCBI taxonomy): Eukaryota > Metazoa > Chordata > Actinopteri > Cyprinodontiformes > Nothobranchiidae > Nothobranchius > Nothobranchius furzeri. Next base: position 43,695,032 of record NC_091746.1, on the reverse strand, counting down.
CCAGTGAAGTCTTCCAAAGCGCTGTCCTCCACCAGCAGCAGCGGCCTGTGTTGTTTCTGCTCTAACAGACTTCTTGCTGCACTCAGAGATGTGAAGATCTCTTTTTCCTGCAGATTCAGTTTCAAAGGCAAACTCAAGAACTAATGCACTGCAGAGTCACATGAAGTCATGTTAAAAGCCTGACACACACAGTGATACTTTTGCTATTTATTTCTGGGAAATTCAGACAAAATTCTAAACAATATTTTTTTCCCTCAACTTTACAATAAAAAATTGTTTTCACCTGTAGGTCAAAGTTGAGACGTTGCAGCCTTTCCAGTAAGTTCCTCTTACTCTCTTTGGTTGTGTTGGTCACAAACTTCACAGAAACAGATGCCTGCCGTAGACTGACGACATCAAAACACTGTTAGAATTCATGTCTATGTACAATAAAAGATGCTAGCCTTTACGTGTGTAAACGTGGCCAGTCACACTGACATACAGACGTTCTTCCTTCCCTTCTTCCACCTGTCCCTGTTTCCTACCAGTGGAGGGCGTCCTGCGCTCCAGGCACTGCGGTGTCTTCTACATGTAGAGTTCCACTGAGGTCAATGAGCACAGCCTTCAAAGCTCGTCTACCCGCCATGCTGAAGATCTGCCTGACGACTGGATGACAATAATGAATGGTGTTACTAATTATTTTCTTTAGGTCTTGTTTTCTTTTGTCTAAAACTCTACAGCTAAACTGTTTTAATAATAAAAACCGCTGCTTGATTAGCAAACTGAACATTATGCACAGATTAATACCAGCAGAATTGCATTTTACCTTTTTAGATAACAGATAAGAGCAGCTTGGATCGTGTTCTCATTTGTGGCTTTTCTGCTTTATTCCATTTAAAAAAAGCTGATTCTCTCACAATAACTGATCCTTTCATAGATCATGTATTCATAATTCACATCAGTAATGGGAGAATTTATCAGATTATTGTGTTGATCAAACCTACAGCAGAAGAAACTGAGAGGATTATTGACCCGCTTCCTGTGTGGATTCCTGCCTGGAATACAGATTTAAGGATTTTAGAATTTTTTTTTATTATTTAGACAAGCTTGGATTTCTGTCGTGTAGTTATCAATCTGACGGTGCAATTAATGCTCTTAAAACCAAAAGTGCCCGCACGCATGAATGCACACACAGTCAGAAGATACAAGCGAACCCAACTGATGAATGCAAAACTGTCGGGGTTCCCGTAAAACTTTGTTCTCTTGGTGTTTCGACATTTTTCATAAATGCAAATGAAAAAAAAAATCGAAACAAATTGGCATCCAAATAAAGAGCTAAAGGGTTTAGATGAAATTCATTTTTGGCTTTTTACTGTTTTCGGTATGGTATGTGTAGACACAGCACTGGTCCTATAAACAAATATTGTTGAAGCCTAAACTGATAGTTGACATCTTGAGAATTGGGTTTCTGTGAAAAGATTAGAAAGACTTAAAATCTCATTAAATCTTCAGTCCAGAGAAAAAGCTTCATTCTGATGGTGATCTAACAATTAGTCGGAATGGGGCCAGTTATTAAGTGTCTCATTTTCATTGTTTTAAGAAAAACATCTAAACATCTCATGACTGTGTTACCACATATGCATCACATTATCAGGATGTACAGCTGAGTTATTAAACTCTAGCAGCTTATTCTGCTACAAACCACCACATCATTCTAATAAACCTGTAATGTGAACTTAAAGGATGATGTAAACGTTTATTAAGTACCAGTTCCATGAACTAATGATTTGTTTGAAAACTGCAGAAAAATGTAGCTGGGTCAAAGGTCACACCAAGGGGTTTGTGTGAGAAGCAAGCTGACCAAGAGAGTCTCTGACTTTGGGAACCAGCTTGTCTGGGACACAGATCTCATCTTCACTCAGCTGTAGAAAGTTCCCAGCCGTCCAGGTTTTGATAGAGTCTAAGCAGGTGTGTAACAGCTGCAGCTTAGACATCTCATGGGGCTTAAAGGAGATGTACAGTTGGACGACTGAAACTTGGAGACGGCCACAGAGAAAGAGTGCTCAGAGAGATAAGAGGAGAACCAATCCAGAGCAGATCCTGATAGGCCTACCCAGTCTCTCAGCTTATCCAGTAGCAGGTGATGGTCAACAGACCTCAGGTTGTTCAGAGCTCTCTGCAAATGAGATGGATTTGTCCGTAATCATGACTTTTATTTTTGGGAAGATGTTCTTGTAGCTATAAGTGAAGCTGCCCACAAAACAAAAGGAGATTAAGACCAATCTAAACTATTCCAATTAATTTTTTCAATAGTTTGAAGGGAAAAACTACATAAATTATGAATTGGTTAAACATTAAATTATTAAAAAAAAAATGATGGCACCGCTTTGATTCTAATGAAACTTCAAGGCAGATCTTCATGTTAAGTCTTCCTCAGCTGATTTCAAATGTTTCCCTGGATGTTGGTCTGAAGTGTGAAGTCTGAAGCACACCTAAACCTTTTATTACTTTGTCAAAGCCAACACTGACAACAGTTTAATCAATACGATGCAATTATTAAACATGTTAACTAGGTCTGTACACTTTCTAAAAGACATTAGATCAAAATTATATGGAAATCCTGTAGAAGTTCAAAGAACTCAGCGAATGACAAGCTGCTGACTCAATATCAGTCACATATTTAACTCCGTTCTTATAACTCATGTTAATTTATTCATTTTATTCTGTAAAAGTCAAATAATGAAGTTTAAACAGCCAGATACATTTCTGCTAACCTTAAATTGCAGCAGTACTGCTTCCTGTTGACGTTTTTTCTTCGTTGGTGTGAGTAGTGTAGATTTTTCTCGTGCTCGCTGCTGTCTCCTGCAGGTGAAATGAAGCAGCGCTTCATGATCCTGGATCTTGTTGACAAATTGTGCTATTAGTATTTGAACAGAAAGTACTGTTCAAATCCTTGGAGAAAAAATATTTTTGCATCACCCATTAAAAATATTTAAAAATATATGTTTGTTTTTATGTTTATCTGTTTTTCTTTTTAATTCTAACATTCATTCTTTAATCATTTAAGAGGGTTATTCTTACCGGCTTAATCACTCACTGGAATAAAAAAAAACATATGGGTTCTATCACTCTAACAACCAACAGATGTATCGCATTAGAAGGGTTTGAAGGGAGGTAAAAATCTCTCTGCATGATGCCAGACAGCACTGATCAAATCCTCTTTCCACGCAAATAGTGGATAACACATTTGTTTTTCACCATTCAGCTTTTATATAAACAATGTTCAGATGATAACATATTTGGAAACTAAAGTGAGAATTTAAATGTACTTGTCTAGAGAAATGTGTTAATATGATGTTGCTGTTTATTCATCTGTTTTGTTCTTTTCTCATTTTGCACTTGCAATATTTTGGTTTAAGTTTATTTATGAAGCACATTCAAAATGCACTGTGTTGCCTAAAGTGCTGAACAAGAACTCATCAAATCAGCAATAAAAATGGTCTCAACAAGCACACACAGCATTCAAGTAAAACAATAATGCAAAAGACTAAAAAAGTAAATAAGAATATATCACTAAAATACACAACCTGGTTAGTTGTAATTAAAATCCAGTGTGCAGAAATGCGACTTCTGCATGGATTTAAAAGGTTGGTAGGCTGAGCAGAACTTTCTTGTGTGTTTATTTTATAAAGTATGATTTTTAAAAAATCTATTCAACTTCAGCCTTTTGGCATCCTGGCAAGCCAGACTAAATAAACATGTTTTTAAATTTAATATATAAATATTTATACATCAAACTTTGCAAGGCAAGAATTTGGTCTAGTTCACTGGGCTAACCTTTTATTTTTTTATGAGGAAAAACTAGCAGAAAGTGTGATTTATAAACTGTTTTTTTAACAATTTATTCATATCATAATAAAGTATAAATTCATAATAATGGCCAATAAAATGTTTTTAAACATATGTTGTCCCTAGACAAATTTTTTTTTATTTATTTAATGTTTAATATAAATACTTGTATTTTAACTGTTAGATGGTTTATTTGTTTGCTTTTCTAAAGTGACCAACTATGAACTTAATTCTACCTGATGATTCACTGTTTCAAAGCCAGATCTGTAAACCGTGCACACACGTTTAGCTAAACCCGCACTAATCACATATCAAAGTGGCTTTAATACACAAATCTCCCTGTTAAACATATGGTTCTAATTCCAGTAGGCCGCCTCTATCCTCAAATCCTTCACTTTTAGGGTCAAAATCCATGTGAATAAACACGGTTGGAGAGCAAAAGGGGAGGGGACGGTGATAATTCACAACATATTGGGATTATTATTAAAATAGAACAAGGACAGAAACAGTCTGAAATGTGATAGTCACTGAAAAAGGAGTAAAGTCTTGATGGCATTTGAGTAAAAAATGAAAAGTTGTGATCTACCTACTTAGATCTTCATTTGCAACCTCAGGCTCCCATTTATTAATCTTATTGCTGTAAATGAATTATTGATTTTCTCTTCATCTACTTTCAACTGACTGATTTCTGTTTGACCTAAATAATGATGCCCTTAAATATTCCAGACTGGAACTGTAAGACTTCTATGAATGTTTATGATGTAAACCCATAGATAGGAATATGTAGATGTGCCATTGGGGACTGGAGAGTGCAACAGCGTTGCCACCACATTGGATGGGTTTCCATACTCTCCAAAGTCAACGCAGAGTGGGCAACTATGCCCGTCTTTAATGGAGTCTATGGTTACAAAAACCTGCGTACTGTTGATAACAAATGACGTGGAATTAGTTTTGACTTTTCTAGTCTGATTGAATTTTATATTTTATTATATTTATACTTTGTCATGCCATACCATGTGGCCGATCTTGTGAAAAAAGCTTGATAAAATGTGTTTTCTAGTAGAAATGCATACACTGGGGCGCAAATGGAGACCCATCTAAGATGGAGGCTGGCCACTACGGAAGCTCCAATTGGCAGCGCCAGTGTACGGCGCATCTATGTATGTATGTGTGTGTGTGTGAACCCACCACCCCTGCTACAAGACAAATACAGTAGCTGTTACCGTGGTTACAGAATCACTAATTCATCTAATTATCTACAAACAGTACAAATACTTTAGTTTATAGACACACATGGATTAGGAGGCCAATTTGAAAGGGAGGGTAGCTGGTCCAAATTAGATTTTTTTTCATTCCCCTGCCACATGAATAAAAATAAATAAATAAATAAAAAAATAAACCTCACCAAATTGGTTACATTTATTTTAAAATAACAAAATATCTCAGTTTTCATAAAATCAAGTAGGCCACAGTGTGGAAAATGTACATCAATTTGGAAATACTGCTTAAAATGTAAAATTTTCACACAAATGTGAATGAATAACACATTTTTTTATACATTAAATACAGTATGGCAGGCTGATCTTTATCCACACAAAGTGTCTTTTATCAGTGTAACAAACATGTTGCCAAATCATCATTTTCTAATACTAATTAACTGATAGTAATAGAGTTCTTATTTTTAATTTCCAAACAGGATTTTTCAGCATCTTTACGAGTCATTACGGCTGAATTTAACCATTTACAAAAACGTACGGCACCTTTTAAATCATCTAAACAGGTTCCTGCCAACACATCCTGGAGATGATCAGCAGCACAGAAGCTCAGGATGAAGAGAAATTCATCACCTGCAATTCGACTTCAGAAAAATTAAATACACACTCAAGAGCAGGGGAGGAAGCCTGCTGGAGTCATACGTCTGTCTGGATGGCAGCATCATTCTTCTTTGTGGGAGAACATCTGTGACTGGAACGCTGCTTACAGGAACCCAACCATCCAAAGACATAAGGGTCTAAATGACAGAGTGCTGATGTGTGTAGTGATCGGTGGCTCTTTGACTTCTCGTGCTTTTGGTCCATTATTGGCCCGGGGTTAACCAAACAGCAACAGCAGAACAATACTTGCAGAGTTCACCATTATCAAAGGCACTGCGAATAGAAAATGAGACGTTTTTCGGGTTAAATTGTGGAACAGTTTTTAGGAGAGGTTTAGGGAACGTCCAAATATACAGTTTAAAAAATATATATATAAAGAAATAATTTTTGCAACAGAAATGATGATGACACGTGATAGTCAGTGTCGGATTTAGCAATTTGGGGGCCCAAGGTGAACACAGACATGGGGCCCCATACACAAAATTTTCAACAATCTTATCTTTAACTGGATTTGCGAAACTCTCCCCTCTTCTGACATGAGTTATTTTCCCTGTTTATTAGTCCTCCTCTTATTTCCCATCTTTTCCTCCCTTTGAGTGATTTCAATATTTGCTCTGCTTTCTTCTTCCTGTCAGTGCTCCTGTGCTTTTGCCTTTGTTTTTTTTCTTCTATTTTCCATTTCGGTCCATGTTTTCCTCCCTTTAAACATTTTCCACTGTCTTTCCTTTCTGCTTCCTTTTGATGTTTACATATTAAAATGACATCACTTTCAGAAATGAAGATAAAAAGCAGCTTCTTTCTCTTATTGGCGCCACTAGGATAACTTCATTTCATGCTTAATGTTTTGACTACCACTTGGAGTTTGTTACGAACGCTCTCGCCTCTCTTCTTATTCTTATGCTTTTTTTTCTTATTTGGTAAACAACAGTTTGGTGCATTACTGCCACCAACTGGATTGGAGTGGAATGACTACCAGTCGCTTCCTGTTTGTGCATCGGGATCTTATAGGGATAGTCCATTGTGAGATTGACAGAGGGGTGCTAGTGGTCAGGGGTAGGGGGTCCCCAGGCGGCCGCCAAACTATGCCTAATGGTAAAACCGCCACTGGTGGTAGTCAGAGGGTGCACACCATTTATTTACCGACTGACATATAGGTTGGCTTGTATTGTGGAGCCTTCTTTGGAAGAATAATATCGATATTATTACTTAATTATGGTATTGATTGGAACCCAAATGAGTAAACACTATTTAATTGATAAGAAGGAGTGGGTGACAATAAGTGCACTTCCTCCCACTTTTTTTTTATAGAATTGCACCAAAAGAAACATCTGCTGCCAGTCTTCATCGTGATTGGCCAAATCAGTGATGAACTAATCAGGACCTGGAGATCAGATTTAAAAAATGTGCCAGCCAGTGAACACACCCTGCAATAAAAATGTGACAATCATCCTGACCTGTGAATTCACCTTCACTAGCAACAACAGCTGTTTTTACATCCACAGTTTATATAAACATAGCATAATAATTGTAGTTTTTTTAGACAAATCACAGAACTAAAATAGGAAATCTGCATCAGATCTCACAACTAGACCCAATGACATAGAAATACAACTGACTCATTACTGCATGAAGATTTCCTGAAAATTACATTTTGCTACATTGAAACTTGTATATATGTCGATGGGAGGAACACACAGAAGGGGATTGTTTTACACGGAGGGCACACATCGACATAACACAAGTACGAATTAAAATACCAAAAATGTTGGGTAATATGATCTATTTATTCACTTATTTATTAGAAAATCAGGATCCTTCCAACCTCTCATGACGGTTCGAACGGAGCGGATGAGGTTGAGAATCTGAGCTTTGACTCCTGGATCATCTCCAAAACCACCGACTCCCTGTTCGACACCCCAGCCGACTGGAGACACACGCGGAGGAAAGTGCAGAGAAAGAGGATGACGACGATGTCAAGTTGCAGCAAGTTATAAAAAAAAAGTGCATAAATAGCTTTATTTTAAAATCTTAACACATCACATTTCGTTACACAGGCCGTTCAGTTTACCAACAGGCTGTTTTATAGCTAGCTCAACTCAAATGCATCGTTGCTTTGCGGCAGTAAACATGCTAAAGGTGACAGAACACTTACTTTTACTGAGAAATCTCTCTTCATGCAGCACTGCGACTGCATTAGTGCACAGAATAGCGGTCTGGATGAGAGTGTACAGAGTAAACGCCATGCTGGCAGATTTCTTCTTCTTCTCAGCCACCACCCTCCCAGTAGCACAGCTGCCGTAAAACAGCGGCAGATATCGTGCTAGCGATTTCGCTTTGTAGTTTAATGCTTGTAGTTTTTTAGCCTGGCCTGCCAGACTCGTCCTGTTAAATGCTGCACAGAGAAATATGCTTCCCATCACGGAGTATGGCGCTGGTTGAGCAGGCTAGTAGATTTTATTCAAGTGGTAAAAATTATTTTGATTTTTAAGTATGAAGGAAGAAAGAAAACGATATTTTATAAAGCGCCTCTCAAGATAAAATGCAAGTTTGTATACATACATACATACATATATATATATATTTATATATATGTATATATATATATATATATATATATATATATATATATATATATATATATATACATACATATATACCCCCATATATATATATATATATATATATATATATATATATATATATATATATGTGTGTGTGTGTGTGTGTGTGTGTGTGTGTGTGTGTGTGTGTGTGTGTGTGTGTGTGTGTAAACATAAAAGGGACAAAAAAGTTAAAAGTTTAAACTCTGGAAATAAATAGCTCAAACAAATCAACTTGTTGCTCAGATTTTCAAGTAAACGGCTATTAGTGAAAAGTGACATCATTTGCATTTATCATTTCCTGTTATCCGCCATGCACAATGCAGAGTACACTGACTGGAGCAAATTTAAAATAAGTGTTTCAAAAATGATTGTTTTACAAAGTATTTCACAGGTCAACTTTTCCCAATTTCTATTTTTAATGTAGATTCCCATGACTCTGTCTGATACTTTGCCTTGTAGATGGATAAACTCATCTGCAATCTATTTATTGTTTTTTTGTTTTTTCACTATCTTTGCTTTGAGGACTAGCCCATCTTTCTTAGAGCAATCAAACATCCAGATATTCCCAATAATGGAAACACATTTTTCTTTTGTATAGACTTTTAATTTACACATAAATAGTATAGAAACTACAAGACCATTTTGAAATACATCTGCATTAACAGTTTATTATGGTAACATCCTATCAATAGATGACAACTCCATCAAACCTTTCTTAAAACCAGATGAAGGAGCTGTCATTTACTCCTTTTAACGTACACTAAAATGCACCATCCTCATCATCACCACCGACTTGCTTACCTTTTCCGTAAACGTTATAATAAATATTATTTTCATCATTAGGGAGTCAGGATTTGATATTCAAATAAACAAACAAACACATAAAGATAGAGCAACGGGAAGGTTCTTATTTTACGCAGTCAGATGATGCAATTTACAAATAGTTACACAACAACGAGAGACTGCAGTTTCCTCTGCATTGGCCACACACTCCATGGAGACAAAGAGGCGCTTGGCCTTAATCGTCTCATCTATCAGCTTATGGCAGCAGGTTAATTTGATGGTCTATACGAATTGTTGTTTTTTTTTTTTTTTAACAAAATATTTTAAATTAATACAAAGCCGTCATGGAACATACACAGTTTTGGGCTAATGCTGAAATAAAATTGTCAGTATGAGTAATTACATGTGAAACATGATGTTTTGACATTGCAGTAACATCTGCAGTGAATATAATACTTTTTGCATTTCAAAGAAGTTTTAGGGACTGTACACTGTTTTCTCAGGACATCATCTAATACTGTTATTATTCTAATGGGGGTTTACAATCATTATAGTACCAATACTGTGTTAACTTTAACTTCTTTACATTATTTGCCCTTTTCTGCATTCATGTTACGGACATCAGTCTAATTGTGTGTAATGAATCATGCTGATGAATGGTGATGGTTGGTGTAAACTTGAAAAGATCAGGAGGGAAGAATCCTATTGGGGTCAGATGTTGATAATAAATAAAAAGGTCCTTCCTCTTCTGGACGTCTCTGTGGTGATAGTAGAGCTTCAGGTATTAACACTTGGTCCTTTTAAACTCATCTCCTCTCATTTTCAGCTTCCTGGTATCTACAGTGTCCTTTAAGGTGGCCCTTATCAGCTCTGGGAGGTTCAAGAAGGCTAATAATAGTCATGTTTGCTTTGGTCCTGGTTGAATAAAGCTTGGACTCTGACAGCGGAGAAATGATGGAAAACCAAAAAGTGCTCCATTTCCCCCCCATGTCACCAGTTTTTAATTGACCCAAGGGCAAAAATCAGAATGCATTGGTGATTTCTTCACCAATATGCTGGTACAATATGAAGTGGTCCAAGTGAGAAGACATGGTACTCAAGAAGCAACCAGACAGTTAGCTGTCCTATGAGCTAAAAAACACAAGACCCTTCAAGGTACACAAACGCTTCCTGTTCCTTTCTGTTGGAGTTTTGTCCGTGCGTTTGTCTTGTGGTTTTTGTGTTGCAGCTTTCTCTTCTGAATAGTACCAACTCGACTCAGCCTGCAAAAACACAAGTAGATTAGTAAATAAATGTGTTTTTTTTAATGTGCCATTCCAAGTAGAATTTATCCCTCTGGAGGCAGGCGTTGCAGATTTGCAACATTAAAACCTACCTACCTGGTTACTCCACATATGTATTTCATGAGCATTTTTTAACTCAGAAGTACCGCTGAAGGACTTAGTTGTTCATCCGTTTATCAAAACTTATGTTGAGCCTGAGAGGGTTAAAGGCACATTTGGCAGTTTTGTTTGCTTTTAGTACCCTATACTGTCCATTAGTAGACCCAAAAGTGAAACGTAACTTCTCATTGGCTGTTTGTCTTTTTAACACCTTAATCCAGGGGTATTCAATTCCAGACCTCGAGGGCCAGTATCCAGCATGTTTTAGTGGTTCTCTCTTTCAACACACTTGATTCACTTGTGCAGCAGCTCATCAGGTTATGCAGAAGCCTTTTAATCACCCGCTGATTGAAATCAGGTGTGTTGAAGCAGAGTTAAAACTAAAATGTGCTGGATACCAGCCCTGCAAGCCCAGAATTGAATACTCCTGCTTTAATCTAAAGGCTGAAATGTCTCTCCAGCCTTCATTATTGTCTACAGGAGTGGTTCATACTGTAACTACATCAAACAAATCATCAGTGTTCATAATCTAAAACATGATGGAAGCAGACTGCAGTGCCAGGCATGGAGGTAATTTTTTTTGGGGGGGGGGGGGGGG